>NW_022437035.1:4884908-4903931 GCF_009761245.1 Sapajus apella
TTGGCGCGTGCCTGTAATCCCAGCTACTCAGGAGGCTGAGGCAGGAGAATTGCCTGAACCCAGGAGGCAGAGGTTGCGATGAGCCGAGATCGCGCCATTGCACTCCAGCCTGGGTAACAAGAGCGAAACTCCGTCTCAAAAAAAAAAAAAAAAGGTAAAGATGTCTCTCTTCTCCTCTACTCTTACCTTATTTTTTAATTGTAGGACTTCTCAGAACACTCACAATATGCCAAATGAATCTCCAAGAGGGAGATAATATGTACATCTTTTCTAAACTTTTTAAACCATGCAATTTTTTCTTCCTCAGTAAATTGTATGGATTATACTTTAAGAACTGCCTTCCTCAATTTAAAAAATCAAGAAAAAACAAATTAATATGTGTCATACTCAAAATGTTTAAATACAAAAAGTATTGCAAGAAAAAGAACAACATCATCCCATAAGATAAAAAACAAGTTAGAAGTAGCACTCATTTTATTAACAATCCAACCGTGAAAACTGATCGGAGGTGAATACGTAGGAAATGCCCATTTATCTTGCAGAAGTATTTCAGAGGAAATCAAGCTATGGGCAACAATATGGCACTATGAAAATATGAATTTGGAATGGCAAATCCCTTTACTTTTGCAATCACTCTAATAAAAATGAAGGGACAAATAAATCTATACTATGAAAATACAAAGTGGTCATTAACCTAGACAACTTCTACACATAGTTCAATGCTTAGCTCTTATCATTTCCTCCTCCTTTCTCCTGCTTTTCAGTGTTCCCACAGCACCCTGTCTGTGGTACCAATGTTATTGTACTGTATTGCACAATAATTCATTTTCTATTCTGACTTCCTGTCTAGTCTGTAAGCTCATTAAGACTAGGGATCATATTATACCTGAATCTGCATCCCCCAAGTTCTAACACCTCATGAATTATTAAAGAGCTTTTAGTTACCAAATTAAATTCAGTAAACATTCATAAGGGTAAACTGAAGTATCCCAAATTCAGAAATAGTAGAGTCATCATTAGTGTTACTCAATTTGCCTCATTATGAAATAAATAGCCAGCACCTGGCACATAGTAAGTCCCCAGTAAACACATATAGAAATAATTACCCAATCAATTAATCTAAGTTTGACTACAAGTTTAGATCTTAGTAGAAGGCGGATGAACGCTTCTAAATCAAAGAACAGCTCTTGAGTCACTTGTAGCTTCTGCATCTCACTACCTCTGCCTGATCCTACCTAAAAGCTGCTGTACTCAAGCATGATTTCTGATCACTAAAAAACGGTGGCCAAAGCTACCTTTCTCCCTCCCGGAACTCAAACACAGAAGGGTCTTCACAATGCAGAGCACTGCACCTAGCATCGAGGGACACAGAAATTCTAGCACTAAGGCATTTGCCTCAACTCACTGTAGCCAAAAGAAATTCTTACAAAATGTGAAGAAATAGGTGCTAACTAAAAAAAACTCAGAAATTTTAAAACTCCAGCAGCTCTGAAAACCTGAAATCATTTATTTCTGCAGATAATCACAGCCTAAGGTAACTCCCTATACTTAGCACCTTTGTCTCCCATCTAGACATATGCCTGTCATTTCTTTTTCAATATTCTTTCTAATTAATTATATTATACTGTAAATCCATTCTTCCCACTTCAATTTCTCTGTATCTTAAACTTATAGATGAGTAACCTTTCCATGATGGTATAATTAAATACTTAAAATTTTAAAAGCAGACAGAATTCTGTCTTCACAAAAATGCCCAGAGACAAAGCATTCCTTTTAAGCCACACCAATTACCAATCAGCCTAAAGGCCATCTAAATTTTAAAGTCTTCAGGGAATAGCATGACAGGAGAATGCTCCAAGTATGAGTTAAAGACTCTTTTCACCATCCAGACTATGACTTCTTTGTGGGTTTATTCTCCCACAAGAGAATGTGGGATATATTATTCTTTTACAATTTGCTTAGGATGGATGTGTAAGTTCTCTCCAATAAGGGCTATGGAATATGATTTTTTTAAGTGAAGAATGCATTTAACAGAAATTCAAACAGAAGCATGAATTAAGGGGTAATTTCAGACGTAGTGAAAAGCGGTAATGTCCATTCAAAGTAATGAAGGCACACGGCATTAATCTCCTAAAAAGATTCAGATGCTATGAGTAGAGCAATTCTATTTCTTAGTGGGAACAAATTAAGATGATTTCCCTTACAGAAATTGCCATAATTACAAGTAATTATCTTGTACTCTCTAAATTTACCACTATAGCACATTCTGCAAATATCATTCTCTTCAAAGACTTTATTTGGAAATACAGGAGAGATTGTTGCTCTGTGAATTGTGCTACAGATCTCAAACTGACTGTTTAACAGTACTACATAATACATGGCATTCTGAAGTTGGAAGAGCTTGGAATTCCAAATACATGACAGTCCCTTCATCAGGTAGCTAATATTGCCCAAAGGAGTGCAAACAAAATGAGAATGGCAAATATTCAAAGATAAACTTGAGTAAAATGTGGGCTTATGCATGAAACAATGAGCAGAATCATTCTGATATGCATGGGGCAATCATGAAAAACATGTAAACAGCTGCTGTAGTATTTATAAAAATCCTTGCAGAGCCAAATAAAATCCCATCATTTGCAGCCTACTCAGTTTTTCATTTTCCTTTAATAAGAAAATGGGAGAAAAACCAGTTACTCATTGGACATTAAGAGGAGAATAAGCATGTAAAAACGTAATTTCACCATCTTTGGGGCCAATTACCGTCTGGATTTCAGCTGGCATTTGAAGTCTATTTTCCAGCCAAACTGAGATTCTTTACCATTGTAAAGAAAAGAAGAAAAAAAAAACATGCCCAGAGCTTGCCTTTCCCCTTCTTGTTGCCTAAAATGGCCTCCTTGTCTCTGCCTGGTAAAAATCAGTCTACCCTTCAAGTCAAGTTAAAATACTATTCCACCATGGAGACTTTCTTGGTCTCTGCATTCCTACCCCCAACTCCAAACGCTTCTTCATCTCCTATTCAATCTAGCTGTGACCTCTCCTTTAATTCACTCTCCAGAGAACTCTTTGTGCCTCTCCGGTGATACTTAACCTATGCCACCTCCTATTTCAGGTATTTAGGCACTTACCTTATCCCTCTTCTACACTGTAGCCTGAGAAATGCACTTCATTTATATTTGCATCTCCTGCAGCTATGGTAAATGTTTAATAATATCACTTATGATAAATTTAATTTTTAAAATTATTCTCATTTAGAAGCATGTCATTGAAACAGTCTCTAAAATAGCTACACAGTCTATTAAGGAATGATACATATTTTAAACTCTAAACAAATACCTGGTTTTATTTAATAAAAACTGTACAATTTCATATTAATGTTAAAAACTCATCCATGGTAAGATTATACCTCTGTGCCTATTAATCTTACCTAGTTTATTTGGTCAGTATAAATAGTAACTCTACTTGTATATGTAATTACACATAGTCAATAATCTGTTAACTTAAGATCCTTCCTTTAACCGGTATTTCTTACGGTTAGAATTTTTATGCTTACATTTTAAACAAAAAGATAAAGAAATGTACTAAGTTTCTCCATATTTTCATCTTCTTTCAATCAATGTTTAAATATCAGTAATACAGGCTGGGCACAGTGGCTCACGCCTATAATCTCAGCACTTTGGGAGGCCAAGGCAGGTGGATCACTTGAGTCAGGAGTTCTAGACCTGCCTGGCCAACATAGTGAAACCCCATCTCTATTAAAAATGCAAAAATTAGCTGGGTATGGTGGCACACACCTGTAAGCCCAGCTACTCAGGAGGTTGAGGCAGGAGAATCACTTGAGCCCAGGAGGCAGAGATTGTAGTAAGCCAAGATAATGCCACTGCACTCTAACCTGGGCAACAGAGTGAGACTCCATCTCAAAATAAAATACCAGCAGCAAAATGTATTGATTTGTTAGTACTTTAAAAATTAGCTTTAGGAATTTTACATTCTCATTCATTCTTAATTCAATATGAGACAATGCAAAGGTATCAGATTCGCCTTAAAAAATAAAGTCACTGAGTTCTGCTCAAATTAGCATAGATAATATGCCCACCTTTATAGTTATTTACTAGATATATTGGTTCTATAATAGCCTAGTTCTTCTAAATTGCTTGTTTCATGAATACTGTGAATGGGATAGAATTTATATAGTTCATTAAAATTTCTTGAGAACCACAGCTAGCATCAGAAATAATTAGAATAACAAGCATATGCAGTTATGATTTACTTATCAACAAGATCTATTTTGTATTTGTGTAAACTGACAAACTGCTTACTTTTCACCTAAGTTATTTTATCTTTATTGGTAGTAATCATTAATTTTTCTTCCCTTCTCTTGGTCCTTTGCATCATTTACAGTAACCTAGAGCTAATTCTCTCTAGAAACTATAAAGTATGTGAAGTTTGTGGTCAATATCCTCTATCTCCATTCTCAGCTATCTTCTTCTCCTGTCCTCCAAAAACACAGACCCCTTAATGTTGTTTCTTGACTACCCAGAGTGCCCACCAAAGTGGGCGGGTCAAAACAGGTCATTCAGTCACTATGGTCCTGATGTTTCACGAATCCTCCCTACCAGCTATATCAAGTGGTTATATGGATCCCATTTCTCCACATCTTGCTGGATGATGGGTCAGCAAAGACAACAAAGACACAGAAATGCTACTATCAAATTTGCAATGTACGATGAGTTTCTAAACCCCCAGCACAAAGGAATTTTAGAAAAATAAGTTAATGTATCCGAGAGCAAATTTTACATTTTAAACAAAAAGAAATGTACTACGTTTCTCCATATTTTCATCTTGTTTCAATCAATGTTTAAATATCAGTAGTAAAAAAAAAAATAAATATGGTTGACATTTTCAAAAGGCTGGCAGTTAAAGAATTAAATTTGAGTTACAAGTTCATAATTAATCCCCAAACACATTTTAGTTTTATTCTCAATATATATGCCCACCATTCCTACTCTCTTCCCAAATATTAGTTGAATCACAGTAAATTTCTATTTTTGTAGGTCAAAGATTGTTGGGCATAAGCAATTTACATGGTCCAACCCAATATATTTATGAAAATGATTAACAATAAAATTAAGTGGTTCAATGTCATCAGAATATATCATCTATATAATTGTCTTTATTTTTATTTTTTTTTTCCTTTTGAGATGGAGTCTTGAACTCTGGCCTGGAACTCCTGACCTCAGGTGATCTGCCCGCCTTGGCTTCCCAAAGTGCTGCGATTACAGGTGTAAGCCACCACACCTGGCCTAATTGTCTTTTCTTATAAACAAACCCTAGATTGCAAACTCCTAAAGAGGAAGTAGAAGCAGAGAAGCCCAGTGGATACAGCCCTCCTCCTTCAAGTACCCAGGTCAAGAGCCAGCCTCTGAACAGCTACATGATCCCCGAGGGAACCAGTTTACTTCTCTGCTACTCTGCTTCCTAGTCTGCAAAATCAAATGCTCCTTCAGGTTCTTTTCCTTTCTAAATATGTTTTATTCTAAGTATTATAAATACTATCTAGCAAAAGCCTAGGCTAAAACAAGAAGGATTATCTAAAATGAATAATGTTTGTGTCACTAAAAATAACATTTTAGTTCATTAATATAGAACTAATTAATATTTAAATAAGTATTAACTATGTAGTAATCATATGGGTTCCTTGGTCATTTCTTTTTAAAAGCAATTGCATATACTCTCCAGCGTCTGTAATTCTACCCCTTACATAAACCTCTAATACCAGTTTCTTTCACCATGGTTTTGTATTATGTGTATTTGAATAAGTTATTAGGGGGAGAAAAAGTCAAGTAAGATACACCAAAGCAAAATCTGTGGCATTTAGCCAATCATTCCAAATGCTTTCAGTCTCTGTGACACAGCATTCTCAAATATATTTAATTTTTGGTCATCAATACCATAATAAATATTATCTTATTTATCAAAAGGTCACTTATTTAACTACCTCAACTATCTAAAACTTAGCCTAAAACCAGAAAGTATAGAGGGAGAACAAATGTCAAGCTTTTTGGGGTTTCTTAGTTTAATAAGTAGATAGTTCATGGATCTACATGACAACAGCATTACTTTCAGCAACATGGAAAGAAAAATAAAAACCATACAAAGATGGCATAAAATTATTTTAAAAGAAACAAAACATCAATCTGGGATCACTTAGTATAGAAATAAATAATTCTAAATTCCTTAAAAGCTCCTAAAGGTTTACTGTGTTACAGCAGTAGAATAATTCATGCTTGTGATAATACTGAGTAATCAGGAGAGAGTTAAATTATTAGTACCTTCTGTTTAAGATGGCAGAAAATATGTAATATATTTTAGAAAACTTCACCTAAAAAAATGGCCAGGTACAGCACAGCAGTGTCTCATGCCTATAATCCCAGCACTTTGGGAGACCAAGGCAGGCGCATCACTTGAGGTCAAGAGTTCAAGACCATTCCAGCCAACATGGTGAAACACCATCTCTACTAAAAATACAAAAATTAGCCAGATGTGGTGGCAAGCGCCTGTAATTCCAGCTACTTAAGAGGCGGAGGTGGGAGGACCACTTGAACCTGGGAGGCAGAGGTTGCAGTGAGCCAAGATCGCACCACTGCCCTCCAGCCTGGGCAACAGAACAAGACTCTGTTTCAAAAGAAAGAAATATATATGGTTGACATTTTCAAAAGGTTGGCAGTTAAAGAATTAAATTTGAGTTACAAGTTTATAATTAGTCCCCAAACACATTTTAGTCTTATTTTCAATATATACACCCACCATTCCTACCCTCTTCCTAAATATTCGTTGAATCACAGTAAATTTCTATTTTTGTAGGTCAAAGATTGTTGCGCATAAGCAATTCACATGGTCCAACCCAATATATTTATGAAAAAGATAAACAATAAAATCAAGTGGTTTACATTTTTTCTTTCTCCATTCCACGCTTAATAAAACTAATTATTAAGCAGTAAAGGCTCAAACTCTACCAAAATGATCATGTATCCACCATCATTCACTGTGACATTTTCTTTTCAAAAAAACAACAATCTTACTTAGCCTGAAAATCTCAACTCTACCAACACAGCTCCCAAAATATCTAATACATCTGGATTTCTTCCTTTCTTACTCCGTTCTACTATCTTTATAGGTTCAAGCCTACACACATTGAGTGTTTGGAAGAGTATGTGTCCAAACAATCAGTCCCCACAAAGACTTCCTGGCTCCCAACTCCACCAGGCCCCATTCCAAATGTCAACTGCTCCCTAACTCAGACTTGCCACAACATCTGTGCTTCTCCAAGTCTCAGCCCCCCAATATGATGTAAATCTAAAATATTATCTCTCACAAAGTAGATGATGCTGGAAATGTAGGTGCATTCATGAATGACCATTGGCTTACTAACCAGATATAAGACAGATAAATTTCATTCTTTAATAGTTGAAATTGAGATATCTACCACCAAAAACAAGCTTATATGCGGCTTTGACAACTGCCATCAAGCTTATTTCACATACTTTCTCTAAAAATGCTGTTTATTATACAGAAAGTGGAAGTCAAAGAACATAATTTTATGCCTTTTCTTTAAATGCATGCAAAAAGGACAGAATACTCAAAATAACAGTGACAGAACACCCTAACAGAATACTCTAAATGGCAAAGCGTGCTGGAAAGGGAATACAGTTAAAGGATTCAGTCATGTAAGAATGTGAGAACTCCTCTTAGCTAGAAAAACCTAAAAATGGTGGACTAACAAGAAAGTTCAGGACAAAGGTTTCCCATAAATCTGGAAATGTCAATTAAATGATATAATTCATATACCTTTCAATAAAATGATATGGTTTTAGCACATCAATAAACGCAAAGTCTTAAAGCTGAGACATACATTGTTATTAATGATAAAATGAATTCACTGTAGAAGCTAAGCTGACAGGGCCGGTCGGGATTTCAGGTTTTCCACAGCATGTCATCACTGTGACTGACTAGCAAAATGAAGGTGGCCGTTGGCGCCCTTTCTTGAAGTTGGGCCAATTAAACTCTGTAGCCGCTCACACTGGCAATGTTTACTGGGTAGCTCCTGAACAGTAAGGTGCCAACTCAGATTTCTTCATCACTGACTTCCTTCACTTCTTGTCAAGTCTATCGACTATTCCCAGCTTCTCAAATGTTCCTAGAAGTAGTTTTCTATAAATGACCGTTCCCTATCAATTTTACAGAATAAAAAATATTTAGGACTAAAGGTAATAAAGATTTATATAATCATGGCACTCCTGCATTAATATCACGTGATCAATTGTGAGCTGTGTCACAAATAACTGTAACTTTCCCATCCATCCCCTCCCATTTTTAATTGAGGGGAGGGTCACATAACACAGAATTAACCACTTAAAGTATTCAATTCAGTGGCATTTAGTGCATGCACAATGTTATACAACCACCACCTCATAACTCTGACTTTAATTTTAATAGGCACATAGCTAAGATTATCCCTTTAATGAGTCACCCTCACTTATATTCAGTATGGCATTTCTGAGAGAGTGATAAATGGATAGAGATAATTTTGCAAGCTTAGCATTTCTAATAACTGGCAAGTCAGAGGATCACTGTGCATCTCATCCCATAAATACATTCACTCATTTAAACATTCATTCATTCAGCTCCTCCTCTGTGCCTATGCCCTCAAAACTTTAAACTGATAGAGACAGACATACTGACAGCTTCAGTATGACTGTGGCTTCTACAAATGTAGTCAAAGGAGTGTATGACCATCTATGCCTGGCAACAGAAGAACTGCTTACAGAAGGATTCACTAAGGAGGAGAAGGCTGAGTTAGTTCTTAAAGTATAACCAGTAACAAAAGGAAGGCAAGTTAAGAAAAACATGAGGAGAAGGCATTCCACAAACAGGAAGGAAATGCCAGGTGTGGTGGCTCACGCCTGCAATCTCAGCACTTTGGGAGGCCAAGTCAGGAGGATCACAAGGTCAAGGATTCGAGACCAGCCTGACCAATATGGTGAAACCCTGTCTCTACTAAAAATACAAAAATTAGCTGGGTGTGGTGGTGTGCGCCTGTAATCCCAGCTACTCAAGAGGCTGAGACAGGAGAATCACTTGAACCCAGCAGGCAGAGGTTGTAGTGAGCCAGGATTGCGCCACTGCACTCCAGCCTAGGCAAAAGAAGAAGATCCCATCTCAATAAAAGAGAACAAAGAAAAACAGGAAAGAAATTTAGTGCACCATGTCCAGCTAGACGATAGGGTGTTATCATACTATGAGGAAAAACATATTAAGCACTTTTTTAATGCAAGGAACTCTTGTAAGCATTTTATATTACAAACGCAGAGTCACACTAAGAGCTATGTGCCATTCACATCAATTTGCTGAGTTCTCTGAAGTACAGAGAGGTTAAGTAACTTGTCTACACAACTACTGAGAGGCTGACCTGGAATTCAAGCCCAGGCAGTCTAGCTTCAGAGTCCATCCTCTCCATCATGCTACAACCTATACTACAGTCTTCTTTTTCATCTTCTTCTTTTGAATAAAATTGTTTTAGGTAGATATTTTATGATGTAAACTACAATATGCCACAACACACTGAAAGTGAACAAATGACTTCAACAATGAGTGGACACCACTAAGAATCCGTTTGAGCTTTCAGCAAATGAAGGCTCAAGTGGCAAACTGTATTACTAGTTAGCAAAGTTTATTTTATTATTTTTATTTTTTTGAGACAGAGTCTCGCTCTGTCACCCAGGGTGGAGCAGAGTGGTATGGCCTCAGCTCACTGCAACCTCTGCCTCCTGGGTTCAAGCAATTCTTGTGTCTCAGTCAGCTGAGAAGCTGGGATAACAAGTATGCACCACTATTCCTGGCTATTTTTGGATTTTTAGTAGAGACAGGGTTTCAATATGTTGACCAGGCTGGTCTTGAACTCCTAGCCTCAAGTGATCCGCCCGCCTCGGCCTCCCAAAGTGCAGAGATTCTAGGCGTGAGCCACCACACCCAGCTCTTATTCTTTTAGATTATAAAAATACATAAAAACGTAAGTTCTCAGATGTTCCCATACCCAGTCATTTTCCTGCAACCATCCCCTGTCTCCACAGCCCAGTGTGTGCTTATCCCACTTTACAGAACATTTACTAGACAAGGAAGAAACATAGGGCTTTAAGAAGGTGAGTAAGGCCGGGCGCGGTGCCTCAAGCCTGTAATCCCAGCACTTTGGGAGGCCGAGGCGGGTGGATCACGAGGTCAAGAGATCGAGACCATCCTGGTCAACATGGTGAAACCCCGTCTCTACTAAAACTACAAAAAATTAGCTGGGCATGGTGGCGCGTGCCTGTAGTCCCAGCTACTCAGGAGGCTGAGGCAGGAGAATTGCTTGAACCCAGGAGGCGGAGGTTGCGGTGAGCCAAGATCGCGCCATTGCACTCCAGCCTGGGTAACAAGAGCGAAGCTCCGTCTCCCAAAAAAAAAAAAAAAAAAAAAAAAGAAGGTGAGTAATATGAACAGATGTGCATTTTTTTTGTTGTTGTTTGGGGTTTTTTTTGTTTTGTTTTTCTGAGACAGGGTGTTGCTTTGTCACCAAGGCTGGAGTGTAATAGCACTATCACAACTCACTGCAGCCTCAACCTACTGGGTTCAATCATTTCTACCACCTCAGCCTCCCATGTAGCTGGGACTACAGATGTGTGCCAGTGTGCCTGGCTAATTTTTGTATTTTTGGTAGTGATGCAGTTTTGCCATTTTAGCCTGTTGCCCAGGCTAGATGTGTGTGTTTTTAAACAATTACCTGGAAGGATAAGAAGGGAAAACAAGGGGAAAAAGAGATCAGAAAAAGAAAATTCATTAGGATGACATTTGTAATAAATCCAGCAAGTGATAATGAGGCACTATCTACAACAGTGAGGAGTCAAATGTGAAAGATTAAGTGACTCCCCAAGGCCAAGAGTCAAGAGATCTACCAGAACCAAAACCTGGGTCTCCTGGTGCACTGATCTGGGAATGGTGTATAATGGATTTCCAGAAAAACTACCATCATGAAATTTCTAAGACCTCTCTATATAACTACTTTTGTCCACAATACTTAAAGTCTGACTTTATACTATTAAATAAACTGTGGCCCAAAATGAATAATATAATAATACCAACTAGCACAGCATTCTGGTAAATAACTAAGTAATTCAGTATAGGCATATTAAAATTTAAGACTTAGCCCTATAATACAGAAACAAACTACTCCATCATAGAGAAAGTATAGGGACTTGAAATACTTTCTTTTGTAAAAGTAATAGGCTATTCTAAGACACAAATCTACAGGACATAATTCTCACAAATGAGCTTCCAAACAAGGCTTTTAAATGAAACTCCACCAGAGAAATCATTTGAGAAGCCAGATTCACATTTTATTAATGTGACAAGTATAACAAGATAAATATATCATATGACTCTCAAATGACATAATTAATGTAGCTTATGTGACATATTCCCATTAATGATCTTTTATTATGTGTGAATAGTAAAATAACATTAGATAAGCAATGAAAAAATCCAATCAGCAGCAGCTTTCCTGAAGGTTTTGATTGCAGTCTTATGTAAACAGTGTTATCTGATACTAATCCTTGGATTTTAAAGAGCAGAAATAGCTTCAAAATTATAAACAAACATGTTCCTATGAGATGAGCATTTTAATTACTATTATTTCTGCAAATACAAGATAAAAATAATGTGATGGATGACACAGTCTCTTGACTAAATGTGAAAACAGGGGAAAGTATATTTTGCCAGGCCAATAAGGTTATATGAATAAAGGAATCATGACACTGGATGGGGTACCTGGTTTACAGAGCCTGGTACTATGTCTTAACCATGACTTCCACTGACATTTTGCCAAGAGTGTGATTTCTCCCTCCCTAATATTATCTGCAAAAGATTAGAAATGAGTGACAAAATATTCTGGTTTTAACAGTCCACTATAATCTGCATCTATGAATCAACTGAAAGTGTAATGAGGAGGCAAAATATATACATAGAGATAGGTGCACAAAGAGACAAAAAGATTACTACCAATAAAAGACAATCCATTTACAAAGGCACAGGCTAAATGATCCATGAATTCAGAGGTAGGTAACACTAGTTTTTTTCAAAAGAAAAGGAGAGTGGGAAGAAGAGCACCTTGGTGGTAGTATCTAGAAGTGAGGGAGCAAAGCTGTGGCTACCTTTCATTTATTGGGATCATCTCAGCTTTACCTTTCTTTTATTTTTGAGACAGAGTCTTCCTCTGTCGCCCAGGCTGGAGTGCAGTGGTACAATCTCGCCTCACTGTGACCCCTGCCTTCCCAGTTCAAGCAACTCTCCTGCCTCAGCCTCCCACGTAGCTGGGACTACAGGCATGCACCAACATGCCCAGCTAATTTTTGTATTTTTAGTAGAGACAGGGTTTCACCGTGTTGGTAAGGCTGGTCTCGAACTCCTGACCTTGTGATCCGCCCGCCTTGGCCTCCCAAAGTGTTGGGATTACAGGCATGAGTCACCACGCCTGGCCTCAGCTTTATCTTTCTTTGATAAAAATCTCTGGTCAGAAAAGTTCCCAAATATATTGGTAAGTAACACGTTTTAAAGTAAATAAGACCTGGTCCAATCCTAGCTGTCACCCTATGCCATGCTATGTGACTCTGAATAAGTCACTTGGCCCCTCTAAACCTGTTTGCTGATCTGTAAAATGCAAATTGTAACACCCCACTTCAGCGGATAAGAATTAAATGAATGCATATGGACCAATTAAAGATGACTTAGCATAGAACAAGTGCTTTTAAAATTACAGCTGTTTATTTGTCTAATACTAAATGCCATCCTTACCAAGATTGGGATAACTGCTCAGAATCTTGCTTTTTTATTTTAAATCACTTTACTGAGGTATGACAGGCATAGAAAAACCTGTAGATATTTATTTTTTAACATTTATTATTATTTTTTGAGACAGTTTCTCTCTTATTGCCCAGGCGTGAGTGCAACGGCGCGATCTCAGCTCACTGCAAGCTCTACCTCCTGGGTTCAAGTGATTCTCCTGTCTCAGCCTTCTGAGTAGCTGGGATTACAGGCACCCGCCACTAAGCCCAGCTAATTTTTGGTACTTTTAGTAGAGATGGGGTTTCACCATATTGGCCTGGCTGGTCTAGAACTCCTGACCTCAAGTGATCTGCCTGCCTGGGCCTCTGAAAGTGCTGGGATTACAGTCGTGAGCTACCATGCCCAGCCAGTTATACGCATTTAATTTATACAATTGAATGAGTTTGGGTATATAAGCATATACTTGTGAATCTTGCTTTTTAGGACGATTACATGGCTCTTGGTGGGAGACCTACTGTGCTCTAGAAGACTAGAGGTCCTCACTAGCCCTGGGGCCAGGACATGATTAATTTTGTTCTAACGATTTCTTTGTGAAAAGATTGTAAACCCTAAATGAATATTACAGGCTCACAACTTTAAAAACCTTGTTTTAGTATTTAGATTAATCCAGCAAGTAAGCAGAGAAAACAGAGGAGAGAGCTCCCCTTCAATCATACACCCCAGCTGCATGCTCGGTTAGAAACAAAGAAATCTAGAACCTATAATCACTCTCTTACAGTGAACCTAGAATTTAGAAAAGCCAAAACTAGTAGTGACTGACAGGACACCATGATAGCAAACTACCACAAACGCTGCTTGGGGCAGCACTCTTTAGATGATCTTCCTAGCTTTGTTAAAATCACATCAATGCAGTATCACTTTTCATCTGTAGTGTAAATGGTTTTTATGAAACAGTTTGGTAAAACACATGGCATGTGACTGTACCACTACAAATGTGTTAGCAGACCCAGCCAGAAACCATGGCAATGATCTGATCATGTCAGTATTCTAGAAAGAGTAAGAAAATAAATCTAATCTTTATAAAGACTTACTGGTGCCCTACCAGAGTTGGATATCTAATCTCTTCCAAGGGAGCTCCCATTTCCAATGTAGAAGAAGCAACAATTGCTCTCAAGCTACCACCAAATAAACATATGGTATTTGATGGCTCGGCTTATTTTTTAATCTTCTATCAACTCTGCAGAATTGTATCTGGATCTTTACAACATGATGATATGAGATTATGAATACAGTGAATAAATACAACCTTCTGGTATAACAATTTAAGCATCACAGAGTGAGTAAATACTGCAGAGTGAATCCTAACACTTGCAACAGAATCTTCCAGAGTCCAGAAATCTACCTGACTGCCAAGAATAATACTTCCGTGGTTCAAGCAATACCAGTACCCAGAGGGGTTTCCACAGACATAACCACATGAGTTACTGCATACTGGGTAAAATAGAAAAAGCAGACATTTATGAATGTACAGTTTGCAGACATCTTAAAACTACTCATAAACATGCAATTTACAAATATAGAAGAAATGGGGGACTTTAGGGATATGCAGCATCTGTTTAAATTGCTTAATTATATGGTTTCTTCTATGAGTTTTCCTCATACTAACGGTCTGTATTGGGGGTGGGGGTGGGGAATACATGGGTCTCCCAACCAAAGTGAATGAAACCAATCTCACTGAAAGAAGCTCTGTGATGAGAACTATTATAATACATGAGAGATTCTTGACTTCAGGATGAGGAAGAGAAGACACAGGGTCAGAGGACAAAACCCCATCAATTAGATATCAAAGAAAACCTTTCAATTTACCAGGCTATGCTGAGGCAGGGTTTGTCAGATTCTCTAGCAATAAAAAAATGCACAGTATCTTCTCATGCACCTCACACATGATTTCTATTTCAGTTCTTATATAAAACACAGTATCACACATCGTGCCACAAAGAAAAGAGTCAGTTTAGCTAGTTCAAGTAAAAACCAGGCAGCTGCTAACAGAGACAGGTCAAGGCTGGGGAGGGCTACAGCACATTCAATTTGCTATGTTTTTCCTTCAGAAGAATGTCAATAAAAACCACGGCCAAATGAGGTATCTGAAGTTAAAAAAAAAAAAAAAAAGTCCTGTTATACAGTGAACCGCTGGGTTCACCTAACAGTTAGGGGCAGTCAGACAAGTTAGCAAAAGAGAGCCCTAGCCAAATGTACAGCGGCCAACAACTTGAAGAAAGCTGTCTTTCTCCCTCGACATCCTAGGGTAGGGACCAGTCCCACATTTAGAAACATTATTTCTGGGACCAATAGCAATTTATTTTGATAGAACCACTGGATTTTTTTTTTCTTGAGTTCTCAACAAAGGAGCCATATTAGGAAATAATCTCGCAAAAAGCAAAGTGCCCCCTCCCCCTTTTCCCCATGATCGATTCACACACGCTGGTGCACGCTGACACGCACAGACACAAGCCCGTGCACAATGGCCAGAACAGGAACTCGCACTGGCCCACGAGGCCTCAGGACCCCGGCAGGCTGAAGGCTCGGGTATAGCCAGCCCCAGGCGCTCAGGCAGGAGGCCCCTCCGCCCGCCGCCCCGGAACCAGCTGCTGGGCTGGTGTGCTGGGGCTGCTCGCCCCCCAGCGGGGCCCTGGGGAAACGGCTGCCAGCGGCTCAGAGCCTTTTAACCCCTTGGGGAAATAGGTGTTATAACACCCACCTGCGGGGCCTGGTCAGGGGTGCAGCCTCGAATGCCCCCCCTTCCCCGCCACGGGGCAACACTTAGCAGCTCTTGGCTGGCTCCCGCAAAGCTAATCGTGTCGCTGTCTGCACAGTACTTGTAAAGCAAACGGGTGTTTCTGCGCTGTCACCCCCGGGGGTCCAAGCACACCAAGAAGGAAAAACTTAGAGGGCAGTAGATGCAGACTAGACTTGGTAACTCGTCCCTAAGGGACTGAGGAAAGTCCCAAAGGGACCAGGGCTGCTTGGACCAGCTGGCCCAGCGAATTACCAAAGGGGTGGAGGGATCTGAGGGCAACCGCCCCATGTCCCCTTCCCTGGGTCGGGGACTGGGGCCCGTCGTCCCCTCTCCAGGACACTTACCTTCTTCCGGGGCTGCCATTTCATCATATTTGTACAGCCGATACGTGGAACATCAAGATGTTGGCTGGGGGCTGGGGGCAGATGCAGGGCAGCGACGACTGCAAGTCATGCTGCCTCCCTCCCACCCCCTAATTCTTTCCCATATTCACTGCGAAGGGAAAAGCCCCAGGAGAGTCCAGTCTTTTCGCCTTCAGTTCAATGAAAAGTATCCCCAAACCACGAACACACTTCCCACCAGGCTAGGAAGTCCCAGCAGCCACCGGCGTACTCCTGCCAGAGCGGGGCATTTTCCCGGCCAGCGCCTGCAAAAGGAGCCTGCGGCAGGGGGTCTCCAAGCTGGCTGCAGAGACCCTCCCTCAGAGAAGAGACTGAGATCGCGAGCTGCTACAGAATCCCAACCGGGCTTCTGCCATCCAAACCCCTTTTGGCGATTTCTCCTCTTCTCAAAAAAGATCAGACAAGCAATCAAACCCTCACGCGCAGCCTGGAGCAATTCCCACAATTCTGGGTGTATTTCTCGTTTGTAAAATTTAGCAAAGAAAATTCCAAAGATCTGTAATCAGAGCTTCTTTACGCTGTTTTCGCTTCCTTCTTGGATAACTTGGGAAAAGGATCTGCCTTTCTCGAAATGCCTACCTTCCCTGAACACTGTAAATAGGAAAACTTGGTTTGTGTGTTTAGATTTTTTTTTTTAATTCCCAAGAACCTTAGTGGGGAAAGGCTGGAAGGAAATCCTGCAAGAACCCAACTCCACAGCTCAGTCTGCACTAATGACTTCCTTCCCTTCAGTGTGAGCACAGCCAGCCTAGCTCCAGCCACACAGAGCAAACGGTTTCTGGGTCTTAGTGCCACGACATCTGCTCCAACACAAAAAGTAAAACATGCAGTTTCAGAGGCACCCAACAGCTCCTAAGGAATCAAAGCCAAAAACACCTACGTGGTCAGGAAATCATTTTAAGACATACTTAGGCTTGTAAGGCAGTTATATCTAGAGAAAAAAAGGAAAAGGAAGTACTCTAGGCTACAATCTTAATTTGTTTGAAGAAAAAAGATTTTAAGTATCTTACAGAATAAAATATTTTAATCAAGAATTTTACCCCCAATGAATTTTAACAGATTCCATTTCCTTCCCTGAATTTAGAACTTATTTCATTACTATAAAATCTATTTCTATGGGGATTGAGTTTCATTCATCTTCTGTGAAATTATTTCATCCTATTTAAGGAGATACATTTATAAATATAAAAATATTATGTAATTCTACTATTATTTACCATCCAACATGTCTATCAACTCCTAATCCACCATAAAGCTGTTTTGATAGCTGGAATATAACAGGTAAACTACTAGAATACCAACTGATATGCATAATAATAGTAACTGATGTATCAATGTTCCAACCATGTTTAACTTATTACCCTCTGACTTCTGTACGCATTCCCAGGATTGGCTAATATGGGAGATTACATGCAAATTGATCACTAACTATATCAGTATAAATAAGTCATTAAAACAGTATAAATAAGAAAAGTTAATTCTAAGGGACTGCTTTTGAGTTGTTTTCCAAGCCTGAGAATCTGAAATTCAATAGAGTGCATTATCTTTATAATAATCATATTAACAATTTTAGCTGAATGAACAGGTACTATTTATTGAGCCACTAGTCTATGCTAGAACCTATGCCTACATTCATTATCTCACAGCCCTGCAAGGAAGGTCTTCTTGTTCCATTTCCCAGTTGAGAACACCTGCGATTCATAGTGCTCATTTACTCAACCAAAACCACACATGTAGAGCATAGTGGGGATAGAATTCAGACCCACAATGACCCTACCAGAGCTTATGCCTTTTCTAAGACATGTATCATGGCTACATACCAACTTCTCATCTCAATAAACTTACTAAGTACCAATGACTTAAGCACCTATTATTTCACTGTTCCAAGTACTGGAAATATGAGTAATATGTTGTCCCTGCCCTTGAGAAGATTACATAAGTGTAGGCAGCAGTCACAAATAACTCCAACACTGTATATATCTGACATCAAAATCATTCTGGACAAATTTATTTGGATATGCTACTAGCATAGAAAGGTCAATAAATTCCAAACCAAATTCATCAATTTACTCTAAAATCAGCTTCTCTTCCCAACTTTCCTTTCTCTGTCTACAACACCATTTATTCTTCCAGGATCACAAACTAAAATCTAAACATCATTCCTTATGTGTAATCTAACACCAAGTCCTCTCTCTTATTTCTTAGACATTACAAATTCCTACTGCTGACATCTAAAGCCAGAACCTCACAAAACAAAGATACATTAAGTACCAACTAGGTGCAAAACATCATATAAGAAAGAAAGGTTTAAAACTAAGTCCTTATGCTAGAGAAAGTTACCAAGAAGTTAGAATGGAACCAAAAACCTATAAGAAGACAACCAGGCACATATTGCTTAGTCAGTTAAGCAATATATGAGTTATGTGGTCAATAACTTCAGGTTCTCCAGGAGTTACCAAGGATAAATCAACAAAAACAGGGATAGTCAAGGAAGGCTTCACAAAGGAACTTGAAGTAAAAATTCAGAGGAGGTACAACTTATTCTGGAGCCAAAAGCCAAGGTGCTTACCACAGACTGTAATGCCCTTCAGGGTCTGGACCTCTGCCCTGTTCTGAGCTCACCTTTTACCCTTTTCCTATTCCCTTACTCAGACCTGCCATACTGCCCCCTCACTGTCCCCTGAACATGCCAGCCACACACTTGTGCTCTCTGCCAGGATCACTCTTCCTCCAAAGGCCCTCTTGGCTGCCTCCCTAAGTCCTTCTAGAACTCTATTCAGATATCATACAGAAAAGCTGTCTCTCACAATCTCACCTAAGATAATACACACTATGACCCTCACGCTGTTCCTTTCTATCCTACTTACCCTGTTGCATTTTCCTTCTTAGCCCTTATGACATATACATCTACACACACACACACACACACACACACACACACACACACACACACAC
>NW_022437035.1:4903941-4923533 GCF_009761245.1 Sapajus apella
ACACACACACACACACACACACACACACACACACACACACACACACGTATTTCTAAAATGTTCATTCACCTCACAAGAACATAAATTCCAAGGGAGCAGAGACTTGACTCTGTCATAATACCAACACCCAGTGAACAGTGTCTGGCACATAGCAGGCAGGCAATCAATCAATCAATCCTTATTGAATAAAACAATAAAATAAATAGAAAAAAGATAATGAAGAGAACAGTGTAAGCAAAGGAGGCAGACATATGTAAGATGTATTCAAAATACAAAATACTGACTCGCTATCTAAAATATAAGTATGGGAATGTTAGAGGCAGGGACTTTGTCTTGTTCAACTTTGTAATCCCTAGTGCCTAGAACAGTACCTGGAACAGAAGAGGTACTCAATATATATAAGGCAAAAGAATGAATGGGGTAGTGGGTGGGAGGATGGAGAATGAATACTGAATAAATTCCATTCCATATAAAGTAAAGATACTTTGGCAAGAACCAAAGATACTTTGTTGGAACCAAATGGCTGGGAACACTGACTATAAGGCAATATAGTTTGAATGTTTATCCCCTCCAAATCTCATGTTGAAATATAATTCCCAATGTTGGAGGTGGGGCCTGGTGGGAGGTTTGGGTCATGGGGCTGGATCCCTCATGAATGGGTTGGTGCTGTCCTCACTCAAGAGTTCACTTGAGATCTGATTGTTTAAAACAGTGTAGCACGAGGGCTGTTCCTGCTCTTGTCACGTGATGAACCAGCTCCGTCTTTGCCTTGGGCCATGATTATAAACTTCCTGAGGCCCTCAACAGAAGCAGATGCTGGTGCCATGCTTCCTGTATAGCCTGCAGAACCAAAAGCCAATTAAACCTCTTTTCTTTGTAAATTACCCAGTCTCAGGTAATTTATAGCAATAAACAGTCATTTATAACAATGCAAAAACAGAATAACAGATAAAGCCAAGAAATTTGGACTTCATCCTGTAGGATGCAGAGCATTGATGATATGAACAGTCGGAAAAGGGCACAGTTGAAACTGCATTGTTAAGCAATCTAATATATAACAAAATATTAACTATGATTTTATGGAGTTGTTTTTCTGAAAGCTCTGTGCATGATTTAAATGCTTATTATGACCATTAGACAGAAAACAACACTGAAATTCAGTGGACCTAAGTAACCCATGCAATGCCACAGAGCCAGTCAATGGCAGCAGAAGAGCTATAATCCAGGGCTCCTGCTTATAAAACCACTGCCTGAGAGATGGGGCTAGGAACCTACAATTGCTTTAGGACATAAGAAAGACGTTTTTACATTTTAAATAGCTTCTGACTTGCTATACAGCAAAAATTTTCAGAAAAGGAAGGCAAGTAACATAAATAAGTGAAACAGATACAGACTTAAAAGGGAATTGTGAAGATTGTAAACCTAACGATACATGAATGTTAAAAGGGGCAACTGCTAAGTAACTCAACTGATGTGATTTAGAAATATCAGTTCAGCAGTATCAGATCCTCTAAATTTTCATGAGAAGCTAAAAATTTCCTGATTTTTAACTGTTTGCTCAAAAATTCTAAAGCATCCTAATAGGCCAAACAAAACATGGCTATAGGGCTAAATTCCATCTGTCTGCAAGTCCTAATTTGTGACTGCTGATTTAAACCACTCAAGGCTTCAGTTTCTCATACACAAATTAAGAGACCCAGTAGTTCCTAATCTGTTGGGGTGGTTTTTCTGAATGCATCTGTGAATCCATATGCATACCACACATGGTCTGTAGACTGAAGAGCAATCTCTTAGGCTCAGATGTTCTTGGACTTAATATAAAGTTATTTAAACTGGGGGTGGGAATAGGGAATCTGAGAACAGTAAACTGTATCAAGAAAGGAGAAAATATGTTTCTGTAGAAAAAATCAATCTAAAATTTCAAAGTGATGTAAGGCTTTAAAATGATTTTTTAGGTATATTTCCTTTGGGTCACTTATTTGTAATCTGTACAGCACTACTTTCCCTGCTGTCTGGTGAGTGTTTTGGCTTTCGTTTATTATGTATTACTCGACAGAGGACTATTACCTAAAAGCCTTTAAACACCCACACCATCTTAAACCACGTTATTTTTTCTTCTTTCTTTTGCTTAATCCAAATTGAATCTGTATTTACACCTGAAATATGTACAGAATTACTATTGTATCAATATATTTTTTTCTATTAGGAATACTTATATAGAGCTACTAAGCCAGCATAGTTCAGAATGTTAAAATTTAACATTATTGTTTCAAAGATCCAACATCAAACAGTAATTACATGTTTTGCCAGGTATGTAGGTATTTTTACATCTCCTTCATTTTTTAACATAGCACTTTGCAGGTCACTTCTCTAAATGCAAATACTGTAAAACAGTCTATTAAAATAGTACTTTACTCAATAACTGCTTGCCTATTCAAATCTGAACAAAAGCAAGAAAGAAAAAATGAAGAAAACACATCTTTTTCCATTGTAAATTTCTTCAAGATTTCCTAAGGAGTGATGTATCTGACACTGATCAAAGGGTAAATGCCTGAAAAGGCTACGCTCATACTGATTTATATTTATTGTGTTTTAGGAGAATATTTAACTCAACATGAAAATTATTTGAAAAATACATTACTTTTCCTACAGAGATCTAAATTATGTTCAAGTATCTAAGGAGATGTTAAGAAAATAAAGAGACAATGGGTAGAAGTGCATTTAACACCAAAAAAATGTTGCCTCATTAGTGATATTTCACACAGTTGGATAATCTGAGAATATCAAGGCCTCACTTTGCTAGAAAAGAAATTAAAATAACTTGTTGCAGGAAGAATTCTGCCACACAGCCCGGGTGATGCAGGACCATGCTCCCATTCCCCTAACAGAAAACTGCTACAGATCACTCCACAACATTCAAAGCAGATCACCTTACCCATCTCACTTCCTTCCACTATCAGGCGACTCCAGACAGGCTGAAGTTCCACCCTGTAAATTCAACACATTTACTGAATACTCATTATGTACAAAGGACTGTTGTAGACACTCTGAGAAAAAACAAAAATGAATCAGATGATTTTGCCCTTGAGGAGGCAGTAGCCTGGCAGAGGTCAAAAGAGAAGACAAGTACACAACTAATAAAAATAATAACAATAGCAGCTAACACTGACTGATCTTGCCATTTGTCTGACTCTTAAGAGCCCAACTGTTAGCCAAGCTAAGTGCTAGAAGAACGGGAATAACTGGTGGCATATTCTCTCATTAAGACTAAGTAAGCCCTAAAGAGTAATTAGGTCTAACTGTGGTATCTGAGAAAGGTTTCACAGGAGAGGTGGCACAGTATTCTTTCAACAAGCAGGGAACACAGCATGAACCAAAACATGGAGGTATGAAAGTATGAGCTACATTAGCAAGCATCTAATAGATCTGTAATCTATAATGCAAGGCAAGTTATAATGACCTTAGGAAGGCTGTGAACGCTATTCTCTTAACAATACAATAAGAGCTTTCATTTATTATGTACATGCCAAGCATTGAAGTATTTTAGCATTTTTTTATTTCATTGAAATAACATCTTCCTAACATTCTTATGAAGAGGAACTATTATTATCCCCATTTTATAGGAGAGGAAGCTAAGGCTAAAGAATTAAGTAAATTCCCAACGTATCATGGCTAGAAAGAAGAAGAAAGGAAACTGAAGTCAGTCAGATCCAAAGCCTTGTTTTTAACTTCTGACTTAGAATACAATGATGAGCCACTACAAGATTTTAATTAAGGTATTGGCAAATCTGAGTTTTATGCTGATAATTCTGCAAGTACTGTAAAGGATAGAAAGAATAGGAAAACAATAAAGACAAGAAGGCCAAATAAGTTTCTGTTGCAACAGAGCAATAAGGAATGAGGAGGTCCTGAATTAGGGCAGCAGAAACAGAAAAAGGACCTTTCTGAGAGACATTTCACAAGTAAAACAGGTTCTAAGAGCCTGTTTCATGAAAGGAACCAAGAAGGATTTAAAGGTAATCCCCAAACGTTTCACTGTCAGTTAGAAAAAGAGAAACTCCGCTAACGGAAGTGTAGGTCACAGAAAAAAAGTTGGATATTGAATTCTGTTTAAGACTTGTAGGGTCTAAGGTACTGAGAGGCACAGAGATGTGAAGTAAGTAGGTAGAGTTATGACCTACAGTTAAGGATATATATTGATGTAGATATAGATACAGAGTATCGGTAAACAGGTAGAGCTATAAGGAGATGGGGGTAATTCACATGATAATGATGATGTATATAAAGCCCTAGGTTTAAAAAAATTCTTCCAGTGATGAAGTTTGGAGCAAGAAGAATTTTAAAAGGAGAAAAAAAAAGAGATCATATAACTGAGTCTTGAGCAATACCATACTTCTAAATACAACCATCACTGCTCAGATGGAATGCGAGACCTACCCAGTTTCCTTAGGCAGCAATTTTTATTTGGTCAACACTACCTGGTTCAAACCATAGAGCCATCATTTACTAGCTGTGTGCTCTTGTGTTACTTCATTTTTCTGTACCTCAATTTATAACTCTGTATATGGAGATAATAATAGCACCTACCTATGATTTTTGAGATTAAATTATGTAATTATCCACACACAAGAACACACATAATATATCCTATACATAAGATAATCCTATATATTTAGTATTGTTACTCTACTTGCTATTTCGCTATGCGAATGCTGAATTTTTTTTCCTCTTCCTTCATCATTCCATGGACTTTTTACAAATTATAAGGGCTGCAAAGTACCAGAACTAATGCTCATGCATTTCAGTGGAATAATCATTTTTCTAATGGGACTTCTGTTTCTGTCCATGACAGAGCAACTGGGACTAGGCTTACTCTCCTAACATAACTAAAAAACTAGATAAAATGAAGGAAAAATACTGCTTTCCAAGTGTTTCAGACAACAGGCAGCACAATACTATGAACCTTGAGGCAAGCAAAACGAATGACATGAGCCCTATGATCACTCTTGGCTTTCTGCCTGGGCACTTTCCAGACTTCAGGGCAAGAAAGGGATCCCAAACAGAGCAAAAGGATCTTGCTGAGTTGAGAAAACAGAGATCAGAGTTTAAGGAGGACAAAGTAGCTGGAACATTCAGAGTACAGAATTGGAGGGGGCTACACAGACCCGGGCATGCCAGAAATCGGCACAGGAATCCTCTTAGGTTTTGGCTGAACACTAAATTGGCCAACATATGGTAAAACTCCACAAGGCAAAGTGGAAGCCATAGGCTGACCAACTGCCAGAGCTCATCAGAATTGCAAGACTTCCAAGTTCAACCAGCCAGAGTAACGGGATATATTAAATACCTAGGACATTCAGTAGAGACCTCAGAAAGGTCATGTCTGCACAGGAGTAAACTAGCCCAGACTAAAGTGTACCCTTAACTCACTCTAATAAAGCTTATAAACCAACCTTGAAAGGTTCAACACTCTTCGAGGGAAGACAACAAAATCCAGCACTCAATGAAAATGTCCAGCAATCATTTTCCAATGATGCTTATGAAAGAACATAGGTATCAGCCTGAAAATACAGTAAGTCCCTTATCAATAGGTTCTTGGAACTGCAATTTTAAAGAGAAGAACATACAGCAGGTCTTCAAATAATGTCTTTTATTCAACATCATTTTTATAATGTTAATGAGAAAAAAAATTGGTTTCATTATACATTAGTTCACTTAAAGTCACAGTTTCCAAGAACCTATCAACAATGTTAAGTGAGGATTTACTGTACTTACTTGTTATCTCTTTGGCAAGCAGTTAGTCTTCACCATAACCATACTATGACTATGTCAACTATGTCATAAATTTTCTCATATAAATCAGATTAATGGATTTTAATACCTTTGGCTACAATCTTTTCTCTATCAGGTAGCCACAGCTACAGTGCAAGTGTAATTTTGCTATTATATAATTAATCTGGGGAAATTTCAGTATGTCATACTTAATTAAAACTTATCTGGAATGGATTCAGTAGTCACATATTTGGGCCAGAATATACAGCTTTGGATTTATTAACTTTCCCAAAGAAACCCTGAGTATGCAGTGGTAGTGACTGTGTGTATGTGTGGGTTTTTTAAAAATATGTAGGTTTAATTAAAGATGCTTGAACTGGAGGCTTATTGACTTGTGTGTGTTTTTAACCAAAAGAGGCTGTATTTCTCTGGCTATGGTGAAAGAGACATAGGGAAAATGGGTCTCTTCTCAATCTTAGAGGAAGAAACAGATCATGGGAAAATAAAGTAGGAATAAAATATTATTTTTTGTTTTTTTGAGATGGAGGCTCACTCTGTCGCCCAGGCTGGAGTACAGTGACACAATCTCAGGTCATTGCAACCTCTGCCTCCCTGGTTCAAGCGATTCTCCTGCCTCAGCCTCCTGAGTAACTGAGATTACAGGCACCTGGCACCACACCCAGCTAATTTTTGTATTTTTAGTGGAGAAGGGGTTTCATCACGTTGGCCAGGCTGGTCTCGAACTCCTGACCTCAGGTCATCCACCCTCCTCGGCCTCCCAAAGTGCTGAGATTACAGGCATGAGGCACCGCACCCAGTGGGATAAAATACTCTTAAACTGCATCTTGAGGCCCTCTATAAGCAATCAAGTGCATTATATTCACAAAACTGAAACATGGATATGGCATTAGAGAATAACCATAGTCATTTTGTGGGGGAATGAGGTGGGGGATTAGGGAGGTACATTTTTACAGTTGTTAAAATGCCTAGCATCAGAATTGCCATCCTCTGTTCTTGGGAACTTCCCCATTATCTGAGTCTTGGTGGAATATAAAGAATATCTCATGAAAGCAACCAAAAAGTTCAGATAATTACTTTCCCCTACCATCTGAGTCAGGATGAAGACACAACACCTAGGCTCAGTTCTTTACCAGAACATTGAATGTAAAGCAAGTGACACAAGGAATAGTGGCAGAGAAAAACTGCTCTGGAAGTAGCCACAGCAAAATCCAGTTTCTAGGGTCATCAGTGCCAGAGGATCTCATGGGGTATCCTGTATCCAGCTCCAACAGTGATGGCTCAAGTTCTGGTAGCCATGATACAACAGTTGCTGTATATAGTTATGGATGAGATCCAGGTACCTGTTTTCCCTTGGATTCTGCCCATTATTATCTAACCTGATTTGCTAGTCACCTTAATGATTCTATGAGCCACCCAATATCTCTTCAATAAAGTATCCTTTTGACAAAAACAGTCACAGTTGCTTTCCGTTACTTGTACCTCAGAACTCTGACTGACTAGCAAGAGACTTTGGATTTTGCTTACATTAAAACACAAATTTTTCTAGCATGAACATATTCACAGGTCTTCCATCCTCTTTTCTGTCTATAATTACTCCTCAAAGATTCAGCCAGTCTCAAGCCTCTAACTACCAACTCTTAATTCATGACTCCCATATTTACGCCTCAAAAACCCACTTCTCTACTAAGCTCCAGACTTGTAACTGCCTACCCAACATTTCCGCTAAGATGTCTAACACACATCTCAGACTTACACAGCCAATGAATCTTGTCCTTCTTCAGTTTTACTTTATCTCAAGTAATGACATCTCTATTCATCCGGCAACTCAGGCCAAAACTCTATAGTCCCCTTTGATTCTTCTCCTTTCCTGGCCTCAACATCCAGTCCACTAGCAAGTCCTCAGCTCTCTCCCTACAAAACCTAATCCAAATCCTGCCACTTTATCATCACCTCTATCCCTTTCTCTTTAGCAACAGAAGCCATCAACATCATCTGGACCACTACAATATCTTCCACTCTGTCTCTTGTGATGCAGGCTCTTGGTGGAGCCAGGATGATCTTTCTATAAATTAGGTTGTACATTTGCCCCTGTTTAAGACCCGCTTGAGGTTTCCCTTTGCACAAAAAATAAAATCCAAAGGCTTTAACATGGCCTACAAGGTCATATATGATCTAGCCTCTACTTTTCACCCTCATTTTTTTTTTTTTTTTTACCATACCTTCCCTTAACTGTGCTGCAGCTAATACCTGCCTTCTTATGCTTCCTTTACGTCCTTGTTAATTGCAGTTATGTCTGCCTGGAATACTCTTCCTGCAGGACAGGTATTTCCTTTTCCACATTCAAGTTTCTTTTCAAATAGCAAGTTCCCAGAGAGGGTATCCCTGACCAAAATTAACCTACCCCCAACTACAAATAATTACATACCCTATTACTTTACTTTGTCTTCTTCAAACCACTTATTACAATTTGAAATTACATTATAGGCCGGGCGCGGTGGCTCAAGCCTGTAATCCCAGCACTTTGGGAGGCCGAGGCGGGTGGATTACAAGAGGTCAAGAGATCGAGACCATCCTGGTCAGCACGGTGAAACCCCGTCTCTACTAAAAATGCAAAAAATTAGCTGGGCATGGTGGCGCGTGCCTGTAATCCCAGCTACTCAGGAGGCTGAGGCAGGAGAATTGCCTGAACCCAGGAGGCGGAGGTTGCGGGGAGCCGAGATCGCGCCATTGCACTCCAGCCTGGGTAACAAGAGCGAAACTCCGTCCCAAAAAAAAAAAAAGAAATTACATTATTTACTAATTTAACCTCTGTGCATCCAGTAGCTTATAAGCTCTATGTAGTGCTATCTGTATTGTTCTCCACTGTAAATCCAATCTCACGCCTATAATCCCAGCATTTTGGGAGGCTGAGGCAAGCAGATCACCTGAGGTCAGGAATTCAAGACCAACCTGGCCAACATGGTAAAACCCCATCTCCACTAAAAATACAAAAAAACTAGCTGGGTGTAGTGGCAGGTGCTGTAATCCCAGCTACTGGGAGGCTGAGGTAGGAGAATCACTTGAACCTGGGAAGTGGAGTTTGCAGTGAGCCAAGATTGCACCATTGTACTCCAACCTGGATAAGTACAAAACTCTGTCTCAAAAAAAAAAAAAAAAATTCCCAGTATATTAGGTACTCATTAAATATTTATTAAAGAATTGAATACATATAATGTTGGTTATATAAGACTAAATACATAGAATTTCCTTTTGCAATAAAATGTTCAGCATGGCATTTATTCACTTATCAAGGGGTAAATATCTTCATTCTTGAAAGATATGCTCTCTCAAGTAATACAAAAAAGAGGGGTTATTCCCCTTTACAGTATTACACACAGGAGTAAGTCAAAAGATACTGAACTGAAAGAAATATAAGCTTCTGAAAAGTAAACAGTAATTATTCTGAAAATAATTATTGCCCAATAATGTCTTTTACTGCAAGAAGTCCAATAGTATCACTTTCTATCTTCATTTACATTGATGAGAATCTTGTATTATCCAAAGATGGGTAGATAAAATCATCTTTAGATAGTTTTAACAAATAAATTTAAAACACTTTGAAATTCTTCGATGAAGTATAAATCACTTGTCAAAAGTACAATCTTATTTGTCAAAACATGAAAATGAAAAAAGAGAAGACACAGAAATAACAAGCTCAGAGCTGCCAAACTGACAGGCAGTCTTAAGTGAGATAGTCAAAACATACATATGCTAATTTTTAAAGTGCTGTCTATCTGGCTGCTCGTATGAAAACATGAGAGGGCTTTTTCTTCATATTTCAAAAGTATATAAATGGGTCAAAAAGTGAACACTCTGATTACCAAATTAAGCAACAGAAATTAAGAGCATAAAGAATTTTCTATTTAAGTTCTGAGTGCACATATAAGAAAACTACTAACTGAATTTCATGGAAGGTAATTAAGAAGATCCAACCCTCACAAAAATATTCATACCACCTATAACATCTAACACAATCACTGGGGGGAATGTTCTATGTATAGAACACAGTGAAAGAGATAACTTACCATGTTAGCAGGTGAGTTTAGGTGTATATTATAAATGGCAAAAATCACACTTCTAAAACAATACTGAAATTGGGTTAAAGACTTAAATAAAATTCACAGATACGATTTCTAATTATTTTCCTTCTTCATTTAATATAATAAAAGGTTTTCTTATTAACATTTCTCCTAAGCAGTCTTTCCTCTTACAACACTACTGATTCTAAACAAAAGAGCATCGTGGCCGGGCATGGTGGCTCACACCTGTAATCCCAGCACTTTGGAAGCCTGCGGCGGGTGGATCATCTGAGGTCAGGAGTTGAAGACCAGCCTCGCCAACACACTGAAGCTTTGTCTCCATAAAAACACAAAAATTGGCCAGGCATGGCCTGTGCATGCCTGTAAGCCCAGCTACTCGGAAGGCTGAGGCAGGAGAATCGCTTGAACCTGGGAGGTGGAGGTTGCAGTAAGCCGAGATTGCACCACCGCACTCCAGCCTGGGCAACAGAGCAAGACTTCGTCTCAAAAAAGAATGCTGGTATTTCTAGACTTGGATTCAGACATTCTGCCACTAAAAAAGAATGTGGCCATATATAAGTTGATCCCATTTATGTGACATGTCCAGAACAGGCAAATCCATAGATACAGAAAGTAGATTAGTGGTTACTGGGGGTTGAGGGGAATGAGGAGTGACTGTTAATGGATAAAGAGCCTCTTTTCCGGGGGAGATGAAGATGTTCTAGAATTAGATCATGATGACGGTTGCATAATTTTGTAAATATACAAAAAGAAACAGTGAATTGTAACTAAAATAAACAAATTTTACTCTTAATTATTATCCTTCTTCATTAAAAAGGGTGAGTTTTATGGTATGTGATTAAAAAGTATGTGGTCAGCTTTCCTCAATTCCCCCACCCCAAAAGAAAACGTTAATATATAATCATCTCTACTTAAAACTTTTTTCTCTCATAAATTTTTAAAATCTGAGCTATGAGCTACCACTTGTCCTACATACCAGATAACAAAAATAAACAGCCAGCAAACTAACGTCAGCATAAAAAGTTGAGAAAACATTCTTAGTTGAATGGTTTATTTATGGACATGTACTGATACCATGAATTAATTTTAAGTATGACCATAGAACACATTTCTATAATTATCATTGTAGCTCATTTGTAAGACAAAATAAAATATGTCAGTATTTCACAGCACTCCACTCAGAACAACATGGCTCTCACGGTGTCTTGTTTAGATACATTTGAGCCAATGAAATCGAATGAAGCTAATTAGGCCAAGTAAGATAAAACTAATCTTTTTCTTAACAGTATATATTACACTAACCTAATATATCTCAGCTATGACCATGACTGTTTAAAAAACATCAACAACCTGTGCACAACCTTTTTCTCAACATCCCCAACCCAGGCCAAAAAAGTAGGTGCGAAGGTTGTTTTACATAATCCTCAACAATTTCAGCAACACCACTTCAAAGATAAAATATTTAAAGTCTAATCCTAAAATATGATGACTATCCTGTGTTAAAACCAGGTCCAACTTACAAGAGAAACCTAAAAAGAAAACCTCTGCTTTCTGAAGCACAGTCATATCCCATAGAAAAGTAACGGCGCAACTTTAATACTGTATCTGAAAATCCCAAACTCATGTTTTTTATAGCAATTTCTAGCTTCTATCACAGTTATTTTTATGTATATGAGCTTTAAGTCTCCCATAATGATCAAATCAAATAGTATCATACTGTTTTAATTATTGCTTTTTTAAAAATCTGCTTTATTCTGTGGTAGGATTAATTCCCTCTATCATTAGCTTTATTTTTTTCAAAATAATCTTTTGTATTTTTATCTATTCATTCTGACACACAAATTTCAAATTAACCATGTCAAATTCCAAGACAAAATGTGATTTGATATTCTTATTAAAATTATATTATCCAAAAATAGTCTTGGGTAGAATATATGTCCATTTATTCAAGTCCCTTTTATAACTCTAAATGAAGTTTCACTGTTTTCATTATCTAAAATTATACATGGTTGTTATTTAGATTACTTTTAAGTAATTTTTGCATATTATAAATGTGTATCTTTTTTCCATTATTATTTTTTTTTTTTGAGACAGAGTCTCACTCTGTCGCCCAGGCTGCAGTGCAATGGCAAGATCTCAGCTCACTGCAACCTCCACCTGCTGGGTTCAAGCAATTCTCCTGCCTCAGCCTCCTGAGTAGCTGGGATTACAGGTGCCCACCACCACGCCCAGCTAATTTTTGTATTTTTTTTAGTAGAGACAGGGTTTCACCATGCTGGCCAGGCTGGTCTCGAACTCCTGGCCTTGTGATCTGCCCGGCTTGGCCTCCCAAAGTCCTGGGATTACAGGCATGAGCCACCGTGTCCAGCCCCATTATATTTTCTAACTTAGGTAGAATGCTAAGTTAGAATACTAAATAAAAAATGCAGCTTATTTTAATGAAGTTTTATTTTTTCTAAAATCTTAGTCAACTTACTTAGATTTACTAGGTATAAAATATGTTTGCTGTAAGTGTTTTTGCCTTAATTTTATATGAAAATCTGTTTAAAAGTTTGACTTCAAAAAGCTTAGCATACAAGCGAAAATAATAACGGAATACATTTAAAAGAATATGAGAGCAACATCTGAGGATTTCTAGAGATAATAAAAAGAAAAAAAAAAGGTAATAAATTCATCCTAACAGAAGTTCAAAACCTAAGAAAGTAGATTTTAGCTTGAAGGTAGTATGTACTTCATTTCAAATTTATATCTACAAAGCACTCTGAAATGGGTCAATTTGAAAAATCCCAAATGCATCTAAGCCTGTTTTTCAATAACTTCCTAATCATTCCTGAAATAGAAGTTCTTACACAAATCAAGAAGCGTTAAAGACAAAAACATCTGAGATATGTTCCTTAATATGAGGCCTAATCTTTTTTAAAATCAGTTTCTGAAAGGTAATATAAAAATATTTGCCAAAATAATAATACCAATGCCAATGTGCTCTAGGTTTTATCAGATCATAATGCATGCATGCATCCCAATAAAAGATTATTGAACACAACATTCAAAGCCCTTGTGTGTGTGTGTGTGCACGCGCACGTATGTATGTATGTATGTATGTTGACAGACGGGTAGTGGCAGTATTAAGTGTTTCGGTTTGGGAGTTTTTCATTCCTATTCCAAAGATCCTAACCTCCTTAATAAGCTTGGACAAAGCACAGTGGCTTATGTCTGTAATCCCAGTACTTTGGGAGACCAAGGCAGGTGGATCGCTTGAGCTCAGGAGTTCAAGACCAGCCTGGGAAACATGGCGTAACCCAGTCTCTACCCAAGAAAATACAATAATTACCCAGGCATGGTGGTGCACCCCTGTGGTTCCAGATACTCAGGCAGCTGAGGTGGGAGGATCACTTGAGCCTGGGAGGTGGAGGTGACTGTGAGCCAAGACAGCACTACTGCACTCCAGCCTGGGTGACAGAGTGAGGCCTTGTCAGAAAAGCAGATCAGAGCAGAGCACAGAAGAGGAAAGAAAAAGAAGGCCTGAGGATGGTGAATGAAACCAGGCAGAAACTGCTTTTCTCTTCAACCTTTCAAAACAGGATCAAATAGCCATGTACTTCCCTCCTCCATGTCAGGACCTTTCACACACAAAGAACAGTTCTTAATTTTTGAAGAAAGCATATATTAGCGGTCTGCTTTTTTTCTTGTTACTACCATTGCTCCACATTAACAATGCAGTTATCGTCCCTTTGTCTCAGTCTTCTGGGCTGAGTCCTTACCCAAGTATTTTTATTCCTCGTCTCTGACTATCCAGAAATCAGAGTTAATACCTGGCTCTTGCCTTCAAGAACACCTTGACAGCTGACCTAATGTCTGGTTCTGATCTTTGGTGAGTGTCTTGTCTACTATTCTGGACTGTCCTCTGGTCTCAAACACTCCAGGGTTGGCTATAACTATCATTTTCAAGGCTGTGCTTTTAGAAAATGTTGGCTGTCCTGAGGAGAGAGAATGGGGAGGTGGGGAAGCGTATTCACTGAGAAAGTGTTAAATAAAAACAAATACATATACACTTAAAAACGGTTAAATTTTATGTGTATTTTATCATAATAAAAAATATTGGGAAAAAAACAAATAATAGAAGTGAAACTCAGAGTAGACAGAATAGCTATTTGATGAAACTCTAAAAGGGGATACAACTAAGATTATCAGAACAAAAGCTGAATAAACAAAAGAAGCCAGGCCAGAGTCAAAACATGTTAACATGAAGATTTTAATATCAAGAAGTTTGAGTCCAGAGATAAAGTCATGGGTAAAGGTTGATTGTAGGGGGATGCTTTTTTTGTTTAACTAGTTTTGTAATTAAAAAGTTAAAATATGTTGTGGTAAAAATGCAAAGAGATAAAAGGATATACAAATTAAAAGTTGTTCTTCCCATCACCACCAGTCCTACTCCTCATCTACACCCACTCCCTAAACTTTTCTATGCATACATTTTTTTCAAACTCACATGAGATAATATTTTATGTACAGACCTGCAACTTACTTTTCTGCTCAAAAGAATACCTAGGACATCTCAGGAGCTACATCATATGTATGAATGTATGTATGTACATACATATAATAGATGGATAGATGATTGATGATACACAGATAGACAGATTGAGACGGGATCTCACTTTGTCACCCAGGCCAGAGTGCAGTAGTGTAAACAGGCCTCACTACACCCTTGACCACCCGGGCTCAAGCAATCCTCCTGCTTCAGCCTCCTGAGTGGCTGGGACCACAGGTGTGCACCATCACACCTGACTAATTTTTAAGTTTTTTTGTAGAGACGGGCCTTGCCATGTTGCCCAGGCTGGTCTCAAACTCTTGGGCTCATACTATTCTCCCACCTTGGCCTCCCAATGTACTGGGATTACAGGTATAAGCCACCACACCTGGACTCCTATGATTTTAAATAGCTATATCATCTATAAAATACAATAACTTAACTGATCCATTAGTAGGATCTGTTTACCTATGGTTTGCATCTGAAAAAATATCTGGCATATGCCTATGTTTGTTCCTCATTGTGGCTTTCCTGCTTATGGTCATTATTTCATTTTCTAAACAATTACCTTCCATTTGCCTAAAACTTTGTCAAAGGCAGGATCTCTAACATTTCAACTTTATATTCTCAGTATGTGCAATGATGCCTAGTACACAGTAATACTAAATACTTGTTGAATGAATGACTATTGACTTACCCAAAGGAAAATAGCTAATCAGTGGCAGAAATGCCATTATACTTAACCTAGCTCTCTCTTTCCATTAGACTGTATGGTCTTGTAGGCTCTATCCTTAAAAACTGATCAACATACCTATCACATACAATGTCAAATCCACAATTTTTCATCAGTTTTTTTTTTTTTTTTTTTTTTGAGACAGTCTCGCTCTGCCACCCAGGCTGGCGTGCAGTGGCATGATCTTGGCTCAAGCATCTGCCTCCTGGGTTTATGCGATTCTCCTGCCTCAGCCTCCTGAGTAGCTGGAACTACGGGCACCTACCATCACGCCTGGCTAATTTATATGTTTTTAGTAGAGGCGGAGTTTCGCCATGTTGGCAAGACTGGTCTTGAACTCCTGACCTCAAGTGATCCACCCACCTTGGCCTCCCACAGTGTTGGGATTACAGGCATGAGCCACTGTGCCAGGCCTTCCTAAGTCTTTTTGTTCCTCCATGATCTGGACCTAACCTCTCTCACCAATCCTGTCCTCCTTGAATTCAAAATAAGGCCACCTAACTCCATACATTGTACTCTTTTCTCTGTCCTTCCCACCAGTCATGCTAACCCCCAGCCAGGTCATGACTTAATCTGTTGCTCCATTCTGGAATTCCTTCCCTTCTTAGGTCCTGCCACCCCAACTGTAGCCATCATTCACCATGCAGCTTGTCTCAGAATCTTCTCTTGTCTATGACCCATGTCATAATTTTAGTATATATAGTCTGGCACTAGTTATTCTCTGATTGTTTCATATTTGCAAGAATTTCCTCTCTTGTTATCTTAAGGTAGGAACTATATTTTAACAATAGCTATAATTCATCTTGTAACTGTGATCACTCATATTATATGTTCAAAATATTCACTGCTCCTCTGTATCTAGCCCATTTGAATAGAATCCCTCCCTTTGAGATGAGTATACTTCCTGCTCCAGTGATGTCAGACTTCATGTGACTAGCTTTAGCCAACAGAATTTGAGTACAAGTGTTACATGCTACAGCTAAACAGAATTTTAAGAGCCATGATGTGATTCCATCATGCTTCTTTCCTCTCTGCCATGAGGCTGGCATCTTGCAGATAAGAGTGAGCAGCCCACTCTAGGTTCTAAAAAAAAGAAGTTGTGGAACAGGCCTACAACTGACCTACAGTCAATAAGAATAAGTAATGTGAGTGAGAACTAAACCTTTGTCCATCAATATTTGGGGATTGTTACCCCAGAATAATATAGCATAAGCAAATAACTCCAAGTAACTTTCATCCTGCTGCTGCTTTCCCCATCCCCACCTTTCCAATCTATACATTAATAACAACAACAACCATCTAAGTAATTTCAAGAAGTTACTTAGTAAGTTCTATGGCTTTCCTTACCTCAAGTCAAAGTGGAATTAGGGGCTTCCAAGGAAATTAGTAATATAAATTGAGAATACCTGTAGTAAGAGAAGACCGGCATCTCATTCCCCATTTGGATAATCAGACCAGCTGTTCTCAAATTTTAGGATGCAACAGACTCACCTAGATGGTGTATTAGAACATGGATCATTAGGCCCCACTGGGCCCAAAAATTTTACATGTCTAACACATTTCCAGGTGACACTAATGTTCCAGTCTAGGGACCAAGCCTTGAGAACTACTGGGTTAGGCAATGAATATTTGATCTGCCATGATAAATTGAGATAACTGGCAGAAAGCAGGACAACAGTACAACAGCTTAAATGCCCATAATTTGACACAGCAAAGATGCACAAATTTCCAAAATTTAGACACCAAAGAAGATGGCTTGGAACATCTTCCTGGTGTCCTACCCAAGAAGACTGCCAGAAGGCAAGGGGATTTCAGAGAAGGAGGCTTTACGCCACAACACTGGAGGTGGATGCTGAAAACAGTTGAAAGAAAGATAACTGGAACTTACTACCTCACATTAAGAAACTGCAGTGGGAAGCCACCTTAAAGGTTACTCCAAAAAATTAATATGCCTGATCTCATGAGAGAACTATCATATGGATACCTGCCAACGTCAACCCCAAAAAACTACAACAGCCAACAGTGAGTAAACTACAACAGCACCAGTACGTTAAGAGACTTTTAACCCTTTCCATCATCTTCCTTCACATGCTAACAGATTGGAAGAGCTCGAGACCCAGGAGAGAGAGGGAAGAGATGTTTACAAAAAAAGTTCCCTCCTAATGAAGCCTGGGCCACTGTCTCTGGAGAAAAGGGAAAGAAGGACTTTGAAGTGGATGTAATATTAGAATTTTAAATTTAACCAGAATTAATTTTTTAATACCAAAAGCATGCAGAAATTTATGGAATCCGGAATCTTCCCAGAAAGAGGGACTTGGCAAAGCATGGTTGAAGGAAGTGTTTGTAGGAAAATCAAGTCATATATTTATATCCCCATAAGACTGATGAGGAAGCATATGCATATTTACCATATCAGTAGTTTTATTTTCCTGATTACATGCATATCTTTTATGATCTCTTGATTTTTACTTTTCAATTTTCTTTAGGAAAGGTTTTCTCTATGTATGAAAAAGACTAAATTAAGTCTTGATAAAATTCTATGTCTTCATTTCCTCACTTTGGAAGGAAAAAAATCTTAAGAGTTGAATCTTCTTTAGAACAGACTTAAAATGAAATATCCTCTTTCTCTCTCAGTATCAGGACTTGTATTTTATCTTTACTTTTTCTACTATCTCTTAAGTTTTTCCTCTGTTATCACTTCATTTTCAATACTGGAAAAGATGATACTTACCCCAGTGTTAATGCTCCCACAATTTTTACATCTATCTAACTAAACTACAGCATTCTTCACTGTTTTAATGTCCTCTTCCAGAACAGAAGGAAGCAATACCACTTGGAAGCCATTTATATTAAGCCAGATTTCAACTCGCAAAAGAACTTGAAATGACCTGATATTGCAGTCTTTTACAGACTTTACAGCAGATGCTTTCCATTTTATAGACTCCTCCAAAACTTCACTTTCTTACTGTATTTCTGTACCTCTGTGTGTCCAATGATCATACATAACAAGAGGAACTATAAAACATCACAGATTTACATTTCTGGTTACTAACATAGGCTTATAAACTGGTTTGTCTCATTTGACAGAAAAATATTTTCTTCAGCTATCTTCCTAATATACAAGCAGGATAAATTCTGTATATAAGAAAATAGCCAGAGTACAGTAAGTTAGACCTAGATAAGGAGAAGAGGACCAGGAGTTCAATTTTAATTTTTAAAAAATCTGAATTCCAGAAACAGACAATTCCCCAACTTTATAGGAGGCACAAAATTATGCCTTATCCTGATTATGTTAATCAGGGTTAGATTTAGGTCCTAAATAATTCAAAGTAGTAGCGGCTTAACAAAGGAAGAAGTTTAATTTTCTCTGATATTAACAAAGATGAGACATCAGGAATCCAAGGTTGATATACTATCTCAACTATCATCAGAGACCTGCTCCCCTATTCTCCTGCCCGGTCCTTGACATATAACTTTTAATTACAGTTCAAGATAGGTGCTTAAGTACCAGCCGTCATATCCATACTCCAACCAGGAAGAAAGAGAAAGGAAGAAAGGAACATTCTTTCCTATAAAGATATGACTAAGACATTGTACTTGACACTTCTGCTTATATCCCACTGGCCAGAATTTTATTTTATGCCTCTACACTAGCTGTAATGTTGGAAAATGCAGCCTTTATTCTGTGTGACCAAAGGTCCAGTTAATAATTGCAGAGTTTATTGCTAAGGAAGAAATGGAAGTGAATACTGGGGGAACAACTAGCAATTCCTGCCACAGTGATTATCACATTTTATTATTTCTGAGCCCCAGAATTCAACTTGTTACCTCAGGCAAGTCAGTTTACATTTTTCTCACAAGTCTTCCAATACTTAGCATGAAGAGCATCCACTAGAAAAATGCCAGGAAATACAGGATTATCCTGGGAACACCAAAAAATGCTCAACATGGAGGTGGCAGTAAATTTACTAAGGATTTTAGGTAGCAGTTGAGCAATAAGTGAAAATAAAACAATACTGAGTTGATGCTGTTTCCCCTTTCCCCTTGAGATCGTTCCTCTATATTGCAGGTACAGACAGAAAAAAATTCTATTACCTAGCATTAATACTATATAAGATATGGTATGCCAAACAAAAGTAATAAATCTAAAGAAATCACACAGAGTACCAAGAATGTGAAATGTGATTTGGCACTAAGACCAGCAAAGAACAGCACAGTGTGTGATTAATCCTGAATGGCCACATTTACATCTCTAATTTGCTCATATAAATGCATTAAGCCAGATGGTTTTGGAGACTAGTACTCACACATACTCATGGATCAGCACCCACATCTTACATACTTATGGGTGCCCAGGCTTGGGCAATACCCACCCTTCACCCTTCACTACTTTCCTAGCATCATAAGCCCCCTTATTTTTCCCCACTTCCCATAATCAGTATTTTCACATTATATA
>NW_022437035.1:4923933-4926914 GCF_009761245.1 Sapajus apella
CCCCCCATCCAAAATGGGAGTCATATACTTTGCTAGTATAAGTCCTCTTCCATCTAGTAAAGAATAATCCAGACTCATAACTGGAATTCTTAAAAATGCAATAAAATTTTAAATAAATGCTTTTATTTGTTAAATTTTAAAACTTGCCAGGCATGGTGACACACATCTCTAATCCCAACACTTTGGGAGACCTAGGCAGGAAGATCACTTGAGCCCAGGAATTTGAGACCAGCCTGGGCAACATAATAAGACCCTGTCTCTACAAAAAAAATTAAGAATTAGCCAGGATTGGTGGTATACATGTGTGGTCCCAGCTATTTAGGAGGCTGAGATGGGAGAATCACTTGGGCCCAGGAGGTCAGGGTTGCAGTAAGCTGTGATTGCACTGCTGCACTGCAGCCTGGGTGACAGAATGATACCCAGTCTCAAAAAAAAAAAAAAGAAAAGAAAAAACTGATTTGAAATTGAAATTATTACAATTCTGCATTGATTTGTTAGCATCCACCTCCAACCAGACACATCATGTGAGCCTGTTCAGTGAGGCAGCTGTAGTAGTAATTTGTTTCTAGACTAACAATATGTTGTTAAATATGGTTATTTTCTTCTATCTCAAGTGCCATCAATTAATAGATCCCCAATTAGTCTTCACTGAGGAATTGAATATTAGGAATTGTACATGACAACCAAATATAAAATTAAGACATGCGTCAAGCATTAGCAAACTTAGAATTTTTGTTACATCAGAAATGTAAAACAAATCTGCAACATCTGAGAAGAGATTTTTTTTTTCCCCTTGAAATAGGGTGTCACTCTGTTGCCCAGGCTGGAGTGCAGTGGCACAAACATGGCTCACTGCAGCCTCGACGCCCCTAACCCCTGGGCTCAAAAGATCCTCCCACCTCAGCCTCCTGAGTAGCTGGGACCACAGGCACATGCCACCATGCCCAGATAATTTTATTTATTTATTTTTTCTTTGTAAAAATGGGTTCTCACTTTGTTGCCCAGGCTGGGCTCAAGTGATCCGTCTGGGCCCAAGTGATCTGCCCACCTCAGCCTCCCAAAGTACAAGGATATTACAGGCGTGAGCCACTGTGCCTGGCCCATAAGAGATTTTTTACTTCAGAGAAATAAGGTACAAAGGAAGAATGCTATGAAAATATGATCACAAGTTCAAACAGAAAACATCCTCAAAGATTGTGAGCATGGTTTGGGGGCAATGAACACCATCCTCTCTGAGAAAAATCTGAATAGATCCCTGCAGCACATCTGCAGCTGGTCTACAAATGGTGGGAGCAGTTATAGGAGGGGATCTTCAGGTTCACAATGCAACTGGAAGAGGCCCAGGTTTGCAACCCCAAGACTCACAGAATCTATTTACTTGAGTGATGACAAAAGCTATTTAAATCAACAATCTGAGGGGAAACAAACAATAAAGATACACAATAATCTTATTTTCTATGTGTCCTCTCCCCCATCTAAACACAGATTATTATTTTGTCCTCCATTTCTTTCAGACTTATAAGAGTTCATCTCTCATAATGTTATCTTGAGGGTTACAATTACAAGACTGGCTCTCATTTGGTTTTAAGACCAAAGGGATGATAATCTATTATTTTTTGTTAGATTCACATTGCCTGATGCAACCAAAACACTCCAATTATGATTTTCAAGAACATGCATTTATTCTGCCTCTAGTTACAGCTAAATTAACAACTTTACTCATCCTTTCTTCTCTAGGAACTGCACCTCCTCAACAAGACTGTGATGTCTGAAGTCATGTTTGCTCTGCATGAGCTTTCCCCCTTGCCTAGGAAACTGAACTAGGGTTGGAAACCCTGGTAAGACCTTCAAACTACCTCTTGTAGGAATCTGGAATTGATACTCAATCCTCCTGTTAGTCTGAAGTATTCTCTTGTGAACCCAGGACCCAAAACACATCATTGTAGGTTATATAAGCTTGGCACCTGTATGCCAAAACAGAGAAAGTTAGTCTTCAGAAAAAGAGAGAACCATGAACTGCAGAAAGAAAAGTAGCAATAAGAGACTATGGTAAACTAAATAATGGTCCCCAAAGATATCCAAGTCCTAATCTCTGGAATTGTAAAGTTGCTTTATATGGCAAGAGGTACTCTGCACAAGTGATCAAGTTAAGGGTCAAAAACTGGGGAGATTATTATGGATTAGCCAGGTAAGCCCTAAATATAATCTTAAGTGCCCTTATAAGAGGGAGGCAGAAGGAGACTTGACTACAGAAGAATAAGGGAATGTGATAACTGAAACAAGATGCCGTACTACTTTGAAGAGGAAGGAAAAGAGTATGAATCAAGGAAGGCAAGAAATATAGCTCTAGATAGTGGAAAAGGCAATGAAACACATTGTCTCCTAGAGCCACCAGAGGGAACACATCCCTGGCAAGACACCTTGACTTGAGCCCAGTGAAATTAATTTTGGACTTCTGAGCTTCCAGAACTTTTAATTTATTATTGATTTTATTATTTATTTATTTTATTTTATTTTATTCAGAGACAGGATCTCACTTTGCTACCTAGGCTGGAGTACAATGGTATGATCACAGTTCACTATACACCTTGAACTCCTGAGCTCAAATGATCCTCTTGCCTCAACTTCCACAGTAGCTGAGACTACAGGCATGCACCACCACATCCAGTTCATTTTTTTTTCCTCTTTTTCTTACAGATGGGGGTCTTGCTGTGTTGCCTAAGCTTGTCTCAAACTCCTGGCCTCAAGTGAACCTCCTGCCTCAGCCTCTCAAAGCACTGGGATTACAGGCATAAGCCACTGCACTCCGCATATAATTTTAGAAGAATAAATCTAAGTTGTTTAAGCCATTAACTATGTAGTAATTTATTACAGTGGCAAGAGGAAACTAATATAGAGACAAGTGGCCTTAAACGCAGAGACTAAGAGGTGGCTGTCTGGGTTCCTAACTGCTTTCTTTTTTTTTTTTTTTTTTTTTTTTT
>NW_022437035.1:4927014-4945195 GCF_009761245.1 Sapajus apella
CCGCCTCGGCCTCCCAAAGTGCTGGGATTACGGGCGTGAGCCACCGCGCCCGGCCCCTAACTGCTTTCTATTTCATTCTTTCATACAGCTTAGTTTGTACATCTTGCCGTTGGGCTCCATGAGATACTAGTGTTTCATGACAATAAATTCAATTTTTGCTTAAGCCAACCAGAGTCTTAGCTAAGACATAAGCCCAAGAAGAAGCTATGCAATGTAATTTGAAAAGAATTGTAACTCATAGTCTCAAAAAAAAAAAAAAAAGTATCTACCTCCAAGGTCTAAAACAGTGCCCCAAATTTCTATCACAGAAGCCACCCTTGTAGCTTTAGGTACTGTATGTAGAATGCCCGGTCTTAATGTGTAACTTTATTTTTACCCAATAATAGAATTATCTAATACAATTGCATAAATTGAATCCACATGTATTTTTTGACAAAATAATATAAGAAAAATTTATATTTTGCCCTAAAGAAATAGAGCCCCCAAAAAAGTATATTTGTAAGAAGGAAGTTAGAAGAGACTGGAATGTACAACAGCCATCAGAGAAGGCAAAAATCAGTAAAGCGATCATGTAAAAAGAGGAGGTTTTAGCAGGTGAAGAACAACAGAAGAGAAGTGGGTACTAAGAGAAAGTTAGACTCAAAAATCTGGAGATGACAGGCACAGATTTTCCCCACATTTCGGCCTAAGGCCTACAGATTTAGAGGATCAAGGGAGAAGCCAAAATATGCTTCACAAATCAAACCTATCTTAGAAGCTCAGTACAAAAATTATACTCTACCAACATGAATCCCAGATCTCAACATGAATCCCAGATCTCAACAGAATGAGAAAAGCAGTCTTCCATTTTCAACAATGAGAAATGAGCAGGTTCACCAATACTTTTCATCTTTGAAACCTTGGAAAATTGTACTTTTGTGAATAATTATTAAAAGTCGATCAGTCATTCATTTTCATAACAGTATACAGAACAACCCTTTTCCAAAAAGCATTATCCTTCCATGTAGTACCTTTATGGGATAGGTCATTATGTGCTGAAACTCTCTGTACCTCAATCTTCAATTCACATCAAAAGGCAAAATATCATTAGAAACTTTGATTAGTGATGCAGAAAAGCAAAATCCCAGTATAACAAAAACTTAATCCAGGTTGAAATGTTACAGCTAAAACCATCAGAAATAAAGACATAATTTCTTAGGACAGTCTCTGTGACAAAAGACCTAGGAGGGAAAATTGCATATTTAACATAAGCTAGGATGATCTTGTATCATTTGGTGAAGAAAATGCAGAGTAACAGTAAATAAGTAAAGTATCATTTATCACTTGGAAACAACAGGGAGCATGACAAGGGAGCCATCACCCAAACAGGATTACTCATGAACTCCAAATGCTAGTCACTAATTACAAATTATCCCATAATACTCTGAAATGATCAAATAGGTTAATATAGGATTTGAATTAATCTTTCTAGGTTTAAGATTTTTCCCTAATCCACTGAACCTTAGAATCAGTGGAATGTGGTTTTTATAATATGAGAAAGAACACTAGGAACATTAACATAATATTCCAATCTTTTGCCAGGCCAGTCTCAGATACAACAGCTCTTTTGCGAGGGTAAAAACTTAATGCTTCATGTTCTGACCTTTATTAGGATATATCTCCTAACGAAAGGTCTATTCAAAGCCGGAGAAAATCTTTGAGTCTCTGGAGGGCACTAACTGTGCTCAAAGCCTCTTTGAATCTTCAGCATTTAATAAATGATGTATGACTGATTGATAAATGAATGATACTATATCACAAACCTTTCTTCAAATATTCTGCCTTTCCTGAATAGCTAATAAAAGCCCCTCAATATAATGCCATACACTAATCAAACTAAGAAACATAAAAGAGCATCTATTTGTATCTATCATTCTATTACTTTACATCAAACATTATATCTCTCTATCACGTTCTAATTCCCCACCTTGTATGAGTTTCTTCTTGATTTCCCTATCACTCTTCTTTTTAAAAATACCTTGACATTTCTTTAAATGGTTGCTATTATCTTTATAAAGCACAATGGTAAAGACTGACTTGTTTAACCACTCTTTAACAGTGGGAGTTATGAACCTTAAGCAGTGAATAAATCATTCTTGGGAAGATAGGAGGCAGAAAGGAGAGGATAGAAAAACTGCACTTGATGACTTTTTCCTGGGCGGTGGTAATAGTTTCATAGACATTTGCTTACTAATAGATCACTGAATTACACATTTTGTTTTGTATGCCTTCATGCATCCAGATTACTTTTTGACAAAACAAAAATACGTGTGTGCATGTATCCTCAAATATATAAAGAATGAAACTGAACTGTAAAATAAGAACAGGTTACTTTAAAAAAATTTTTTTAAACTTCGGACTCAAAAAGAGCTCTTGAAAGTTTAAAATATAATAAAAATGAGGATCCACTAGGAAGACAGTAAGATAAAACTAAAGAAGCCTCTCAGAAAGCAGAGTGAAAAGGAGAAGAATTTGAAACAAAGAACAGAAGGGGGAAAAAATTCGAAGACCAGTGCAGAAAAGATATATCTGCATAAAAAACATTCCTTAAAAAGAGAACAGAGAAAGCAGGGAGGAAATGATCAAAGAAATCATTCAAAAAATTCCCAAAGGACATTGATTTCCAGAAAGAAAAAGCCCACCAAGTGCCCAATACCATGAATGAACACACACTCACATCAAGCTATAGTAACAAGAAGTTTCAGAACACTGAAAATCTTACAAGCTTCCAACAAAATATATTAAAGGATTTGATAGCAGAATGGCGAAAGGATGTGGAATTAGAATGGCTTTAGACTTCTCAATAGGAACACTCTATTTAAGCTAGTTTAGGCTTCTTATTCCTTCCTAAGGCAAGCAAAAGAGCCTTAGCTAAAACATTAATAATCTTATTATATTTGGAAAATACAGAATACAAAAAAAATTTAAAAAGAAACTAAGCCCCACTTTGGGGGCTCACCTGCCCTGCATCAATATGGATGGGCCCTAATCTAATATGACTGTTGTCTCTACAAGAAGAAGAGATTAGGGCACAGACATACCTGGAGGAAAGACAATGTGAAAGAAGCAGGCCATCTAAAAGCCAAAGAGAGAAGTCTCAAAAGAAATCAATCCTGCTGACACCACGATCTTGGTCTCCTATCTTCCAAAAGTATGCTAACATAAAATTTTTTGTTGTTTAAGCTAACCAGTCTCTGGTACTTTGTTACAGGAGCTCTAGCAAACTAATAAAATTCTATTAATATCCTGCTAAAATAATTACTGCTGGTTAAACATGATGGATTAAACATGTATTTAGATCTTCTCTCTTCCAATACTAAAATGACATTTAAAAATTTTTATAAATGGTATAAACTCAAGAGGAAAAAAAAAATCAGGAGAAGAGGCAAAGACAGCAAAGTTTTATAAGCTAGAAAGCAGACGAACAAGTGGTAACTGACTTAGCAGAACCAAAGAACTGACTTGGCAGAAGCAAAACAAGCCAGCGAGGAAAGCTGAGAAGCAAATCAATATATTTATATGTAAATCAGAATCCGTATAAGGATCCAAAAGTAGACGTATCATATACCTCTGGAACGTGAGATGAAGACAAGACTAAAAACTGGAAGAGAGGTTCAAAGTCTGTTTAAGAAGCAGTTACACTCCCAGAAGGCTGTTTCTCCCTCTTTTTTTTTTTTTTTTTTTTTTTTTTTGAGACAGAGTTTAGCTCTTGTTGCCCAGGCTGGAGTGCAATGGTGCAATCTCCGCTCACCGCAACCTCTGCCTCCTGGGTTCAGGCAATTCTCCTGCCTCAGCCTCCTAAGTAGCTGGGATTACAGGCACGCGCCACCATGCCCAGCTGATTATTTGTATTTTTAGTAGAGACGGGGTTTCACCATGTTGACCAGGATGGTCTCGATCTCTTGACCTCGTGATCCACCCGCCTCGGCCTCCCAAAGTGCTGGGATTACAGGCGTGAGTCACTGCGCCCGGCCTGTTTCTCCCTCTTATTGCAAAGCCTGAAGAGAGAAAAACAAAGTTCCATAATGAAAACACGTGCATGAATTAAAGACTTACCTGTTTGGCTCTCAAAACAATGACATCAACCCAAACATGTACCCTCAGGCAGAAAAGTGGAAGAGCTGGTGCTGGAGACTGACTACATCCAAGGTGGGACAAAAGATCCAAAGGGGTTCTATCAGCTATTCTCTAAGGATAGTACAGCCAGATCACCATGTGATAAACAGTATAGTCAATCAGCCCTGCCCTTGCTCAGAGAGCTTGCATCAAATTTTATTTTACTTCACTCTTAAACAGAAGCAGAAAAGTAAGAATGACAGATATTTTCTGGAAAATATCTAATATCTAATATAAAGGTAGGCACCAAAGCAAATAGAAAAAAGTAATCTGGGGAGAACAGAATATGCAGATATATTCAGAAAACAAAAGGAGATACATACCACAAGATGGATTAACCTTAAAAACATTATGGTAAGTGAAAGAAGCCAGAAATAAAAGGATTATATGATTCCAGGAATATGAAATGTCCAGAATAGGCAAATTCATAGAGGCAGAAATTAGATCAGCAGTTGTCAGGAGGTCAAGGGTAAGGGGAATAAAGAATGACTGATGAGTAGGAATTTCTTCTGGGGAAGATGAATTTTTTCTGGAACTTGATAGTGGTGATGGTTGCACAATTTAGTGACTATACTAAAAAAGCACTAAGTTGTACAGTTTTTTAAAAACAGTGAATTTTGGCAGGGCACAGTGGCTCATGCCTGTAATCCCGGTACTTTGAGAAGCCAAGGCAGGCGGATCACAAGGTCAGGAATTGAGACGGGCCTGACCAACATAGGGGAACCCCATCTCTACTAAAAATACAAAAACAAGCTAGTGTGGTGGCGTATCCTGATAATCCCAGCTACTCAGGAGGCTGAGGCAGGAGAATGGCTTGAACTCGGGAGGCAGAGGTTGCAGATCATTGCACTCCAGCCTGGGCAACAGAGAGAGACTGCGTCTCAAAAAAAAAAAAAAAGTGAATTTTATGGTATGTAAAGTATGCAATAAATAAAGTACTGAAATTAAAAATATAATAGAAGAAATTTAAAACTCAATAGAAGATTTGAAAAATAATGTTGAGGCAATGCTCCAGAAAGTACAGTAAAACACTAAAAAGATAAAATTAGGAGAAAAAATATAAGAAAATTAAAGGATGGGTCCAGGAGATCCAAAATCCCAGTAACAGCAATTCAAGACAGACAGACTAGGGAAAAGTTTTTTGGTTTTTTTGTTTGTTTGTTTTTAGACTGAGTCTTACTCTCTCACACAGGCTGGAGTGCAATGGTGCGATCTCAGCTCACTGCAATCTCCGCCTCCTGGGTTCATGCGATTTTCCTGCCTCAAGCCTCCTGAGTATCTGGGATTACAGGTGCATGCCACCACACTCCCGCTAATTTTTGTATTTTTAGTAGAGACAGCGTTTCACCATCTTGCCCAGGCTGGTCTCAAACTCCTGACCTCATGATCCACCCACCTCAGCCTCCCAAAATGCTGTGATTACAGGCGTGAGCCCCCACACCTGGCTGGGAAAACTATTAATAGAAAGAGGTAAACTGTCAAACTTCACCTGTAAATGCTATAAAAAATATGCCTGAATACAAGAGAATCAAAACAGATCCCTATTAAGGCATATTGTTGTGAAACCGAGAAACACTGGGGATAAAGAAAAGATTTTATATGCTTCTAAAGAAAAAGGGGTTAAAAAAACAACTTTCATACAAAGGATTAGAAATCAAAATAGCACTGGTCTTCTCAATTGCAACAGTGAAAACTAGAAAACAATGAATGAAAGAATGAAATGTACAAATGAATTGAACAATTCATTCAATGAATCCATCTATGTCTTAAAATTCTTAGGGAAAATAACTTCTAAACCAGAATGTAAGTTAATTGTGAAGATAAAATATACCACTTATGTTCCCTATCTTAGATACTGGAGTGTGTGTTCTACCAAAATGAGAGAGTACACCAAAACAAATGAAGACATGGGATTCACAAAAAAGAAGATATAAAAAGGTGAGAAGCAAACTGATCCCAGATGATGATAAAGGGAAATCCTGGGACAACAACTACGTAGCAGAGGTAAAACTAGTAAAAGGGAGGGAAAAAGCCTTAAATTACAAAGTGAAATACAATAAATCCTCACGTAGCATCATCAACAGGTTCTTGGAAACTGTCGTTGCAAGCAAATCGACTTATAAGCATAGGTTAACTGATATAAACAAGAGTCAAGTTCCTATAGCATATTTCTGGTCACAAAAACATCACCAAACTTCTAAATAAAGACCAAAACATTTCTAATGTTAAACACTGAGATAAATGTGAGATATACTTACATCTCACATATAAGAAAGATTAATAAAAACAAGCAATATAACTATTTATCTGTTTATTCCAGCTTAGGGCTGGCCAGAGGCTATCGTAGCAGCTAAGGTCACAAGGCAGGAAACCACCCTGGAGAGGATGCCCTCCCATGGCAGGGCACACTCACACCCACACTCAGACTGCGACCATTTAGACACACCAATTAAACTAATGTGCACATCTTTGGAAGTGGGAAGAAATCTGAGTACCTGGAGAAAACCCACACCGATATGAGGAAAATGTGCAAACTCCATGCAGTAGTAGCCCCTGCCAGGAATCCATTTTTTTTCCTCATCAGCTTTGTAACCAAACAACATTGGAGGAAACGATGTTACTCAAGGATGCACTTTACTGCTCTTCCTGGTTGACTCTTGCTTATGTGAAGAGTCAGGCTTAGTTAATCAATCCATCAGTAAAGATTTATTCTTATTTATATTCCAAGTAATAACATAAATCCTGTAATTAAGGCAATGCCAATCAGATAATGAATGAATAAATGACAAATTAAATGCTACAAATGTACTTTAAGTAAATTATTTCCAAGTTTATAAATGCTACAGTAGTCATTAATGGGAATTTGGACCTACACACTTAAGTGTGAATGGGAAATCACTAACGCAAAAACCGTAGTGTACAAGATGGGTTTCCAAGCCCATTGACTCTTGCAAAAATACAGCATTCCTTTCTAAGGAAAAGGCTCACACTAGTTTTTTTCCTACAATAATTACAACAAATTTCTGCTTTAAATGAAATCAGTCCCTCTTTTGCCTCATTTTTGTCTCCATTGTTCTACACAAAAGCCAGAGTGGTTTAAATTGTATAATCTTTTAAAATATAATAATTAACAAGAGACATATTGAAGGTTATATTAAGTTATAAAGCAAGCCAAGACCAGGACATTACCAATAACTTGTACCTACCTCCCCCAGGCCATCCACCTGCTTCCTGCCTGAGGAAGTATTTCTTAATGTTGTATGTATCATATCCTTGCCTTTTTTGACATAGTTTTGTTACATTATGCCTGAATAAAATATTATTTAGTTTTGCTTAACTTTATCAATGATGCATGTAATAATAGTTCATTCATTTTCCCCTTATGTATAACACTGTATAATATGTAATATGCACTGTTTATCTTGTCAATATAAAGTGCTGTTCTCAAAATTCTAAAAACATAGCTCTAGTGCACTTGTATAAGAATTTTCCGGGCCGGGCGCAGTGGCTCAAGCCTGTAATCCCAGCACTTTGGGAGGCCGAGGCGGGTGGATCACGAGGTCAAGAGATCGAGACCATCCTGGTCAACATGGTGAAACCCCGTCTCTACTAAAAATACAAAAAATCAGCTGGGCATGGTGGCGCGTGCCTGTAATCCCAGCTACTCAGGAGGCTGAGGCAGGAGAATTGCCTGAACCCAGGAGGGAGAGGTTGTGGTGAGCCAAGATCGCACCATTGCACTCCAGCCTGGGTAACAAGAGCGGGGGAAAAAAAAAAAAGAATTTTCCTACCTGGGAGTCAAACTGATCGGTTATAAAGTTAAAAGTTCAACTTTTAAAATATTGCCAAACTATTTTAAAAATCAGTTATGCCAATGTATATTGCCACTAGCAAGATATGAGTTCCTAGTCATCCTCCACAAAACTGCGTTAAATGGCATTGCTATAAATCTACTAGGTGGACACAGTATCTCACTGTGGTCCTAATTTGCATTTCCTTGACTAGTAATGGGGTAGTACAATTTTGAAAGAGAGTTTGACAGTTTCTTATAAAATTGAAATACACTAAGCCATATGACCCTGCAATTACACTCTTAAGTATTTGCTCAAGAAAAATGAATATATGTTTAAAAACAGACTTGTATATGAATGTTCATAACAACTTTATTCATAATAGTAAAAAAATGGAAACAACCCAAATGACCATCAACAGGTGCATAGTAGTAGAGCCAAATAATTACATACTATGGAGCAATAAAAACAAAAATGAGGGGCCCAGCGCGGTGGCTCAAGCCTGTAATCCCAGAACTTTAGGAGGCCGAGGCGGGTGGATCACAAGGTCAAGAGATCGAGACCATCCTGGTCAACATGGTGAAACCCCGTCTCTACTAAAATACAAAAATTAGCTGGGCATGGTGGCGCGTGCCTGTAATCCCAGCTACTCAGGAGGCTGAGGCAGGAGAATTGCCTGAACCCAGGAGGCGGAGGTTGCGGTGAGCTGAGATCGGGCCATTGCGCTCCAGCCTGGGTAACAAGAGCGAAACGCTGTCTCAAAAAAAAAAAAAAAAAAAAGAACTGCTAGTGCCTGAAATAAGATGGTGAATTGTAACAAACATTATGGTGAATAAAAGTAACCAGAAACAAAAGAATATATTCATATAATTCCATTGGTATAAAGTTCTGGAACAGGCATAACTAATTTATAGTTGTAGCTGTACGACGACCCTCAAAATCACATCAGTGGGGAGGAGCGGCTGACTACAAAGGGACATGAAGGCACTTTATAACATGATGAAATGTTCAATATCTTGACTGGAGTAGTGGTTATATAAGTATACACATTTCTCAAAACTCATCTGTGCATTTTACTACATGTAAACTTACTTCAGATTCACCAAAAAAAAAAAAAAAAGAAAAAAAACACAGAAATCAGACCATACATTCCCCAGCTCCAAACCCAGCATGACTTCCCAGCTGCTCTTAGAATAAAACCTAAACTCCTTCCCATGATCCATCCACAAGACACTGAATGAATTAGCCTATACCTTCCAAATTTCACCTGTCACTCTATCCTTCATTATCACATTCCAGCCACATTGGCCTTCTCAATGTTTATTAGAAATGTCAAATTCTCTTTAAAAAAAATTAAATACAAAGAAAAAAGACATGAGGGTGGAACCTAGAAAAAGCAAATAATCACAATGTGTAGAGTTTATTTGAATTCTGATTCAAAACAAAACGCAAAGGAAAATCATTTACATCATTGTGGTAGATCGACTGCATTAATAGATCCAATGAGTGGTCTTCCTGAATTCACCCAGCTTTCCAGCATCTTTGTAGTCACCTCCCACTCTGACTAACTTTGACCAATGGGATGTCAGCAAAGGTGAGGCAAGCAGAGGCTTGAAAATCACTCATTCTTTCCCACCTGCCCTCTTGTACAATTGGACTTTGTTCTTTCTCTTCTGCCTTCACCATGAAAACATGCCCAACACTGCCTGCTTAAAGAAAAGACATGTGGGACAAAATCAAGTCAGTCCAGTTGAAGTCTGAGATGTAGGAGAGAGACCAACCAAGATCATAAAATCATCTACTCCAGCTGCAGGTAACCAGATACATGAGTGAGTCACTCCAAGCTCTGCTTACAGCAACTGGATCACCCAGCTGACCCCTAGACTTCATGACTATTCTTATACGCCTCTGAAGTTTTGTGGATGTTTGCTATGCTGTGTAATTGCAACAAAAGATAACATAAAACACTTAATGAAACAAGTGGAAGTTTAGACACAGACTAGACATTTGGTGATATTAAAGAACCATTGTTAATTTTTTCTAGTTGTAGCAACGGTATTTGTATTTTCTTTAAAGTCCTGGCTGGGTGCAGTGATTCACGCCTGTAATCTTAGCACTTTGGGAGGCTGAGGCAGGAGGATCACCTGAGGTCAAGAGTTCAAGACTAGCCAGGCCAACATGGTGAAATCCCATCTGTACTTAAAAATACAAAAATTTGCCAGGCATGGTGGCATATGCCTATAACCCCAGCTACTTGGGAGGCTGAGACATGAGAATCACTTGAACCTGGGAGGCGGAAGTTGCAGTAAGCTGAGACTGCGCCACTGCACTCCAGCCTGGGCAACAGAGTGAGACTCTGTCTCAAATAAAATAAAATAAAATAAAAATTAAAGTCCTTATGTTTTAGGCATGCATGTTGAAATATTTTTAGATAAAATTCTACGTCTGGAAAATAACATGATGCTAAAATAATATGTGGGTAGGATAGGGTGGGAAGGTTCATCAATAAAACAAGATAGGCTACAAGTTGCTAATTGTTAAAACTGGTAATGAGTATATATGTTTGAAAATTTTCATAATACAAAGTTTCCAAAAAATCCAATCCATCCAACTTCAGAGCCTTTGTACTTGCTACTACTCCCTCTGTCTTAGCTCACTGAGGTCTCAGTTAAAGCGTTACATTCTCAGACAGAACTTTAACCACCTTATCTAAAACAGACTCTCTCCCCAAGTCACTCTTGTATTACATTACCCTCATTTATTGTTTTCTCCGGACCTAACACCATCTGAAATCACCTTGTTCACTTGTTTATGTTCGGTCTCACCACCACCATAATGCCAAATTATAAACTCCATTTGAGCAGGGGCCTATCTTGCTCTCTTCTGACTTCCCAGTATGTAGCACACATCTGGCTTGTTGTACATGTTCAAAGAATTAAAAAAAAAAAAATCAAGCCACAGCTGACTGGACCAAGTTTCAAGTGCACAAGTAAAAGCAATGTAGATGGGTTAAATATAAGGGGAAAAAAATCACCTCTGAGATGTTTTCACAGAACTACCATTAAAAGAGCTACTCAATGCAGAGTAGCAAGCTGGCCCAATCAAATTGTCTTTCTTGAAAATATACACACAGTAGGTGGAATGAGGAGAGCCACGCTGGACTGTTAACTTTAAGGAAGTTGGTTTATCTATAACAACAACCATCTTTCCAGTGTTTGCCTCAGGAATGACTACAAACCTGTTATGGTGACTTCCAGTACTCTGCACATATATCCTTATAACAAACTCTCAAACCAAAAATAGTAAATATTTCTTTTTCTTGGGATTATAAAAATCCATCTAATCATGGAGGATGACAAATCTGAACCTTAATACAATTTTACACTAGTGACTGCTGTTGCATGTAACAGAATTTCCATTCTTGTAGATGCTCTGATTTCTCTATTTGGAATGAAACCTCTAGTTATTAGAACTGATTAATCATAATTAATTAACATTTTGACAGGGCAGTAGATGACAGGTGACAATCACTATCTCAAAGCTTAAATGAGCAGAAGTACGTACTCACTGATACTAACCTCAAAATAATCTTCCTTGTTCTCTCTTCTCATTCTCCCCTACCCTTAACTTCACACCCCAGTCTCTTCATCTTTGCCATTCTACCATGAATTCTCAATTTATCTCTCCTTTTCCCTTGCTCTCTTTTCCTCCACACTTATTCCAGTCCTTGTCATATCTGCTCACTCTTCCCTTCTCCTGCAAGCCTCCATTAAAATGAAACTCATTCATATTTTTAAAACATTTATTGAATAATATAAGAAATGAAAATAAAAGTATAAAGAGATATCATTTTTGCCCATCAGACTGAGCATCTCCTTGCTGAGGGAGAGAAAAAGGCAAGCAGCAAGCTTCTATCACAGAAGATGAGGCAAAGCCAAATGGGGGTTATCAACATGCAGATTTTACAAGTCTCCAGATGTGAACTGTCAGTCACAATGATTACTACAGCAATCCCACAACAGCTATATAAAAGAAACAAGAGTGCTGCTACAAGCATTCATTCTAAAAGCATTTGTTTAATGAGAGTTGGGGAAATTTTTGCAAACATATCCAACATTTCTCTTTCTCTTGTTTTTCACACACTTGTTTCTCATGTAACTAAGCTATACTTAGATCCTAAAGTTTCATGCCAACTATCTTACCATAAAACTAAAATTTTATGCTTGTGACCTCATCATCAACTTCTTGGCACTAATCTCAGGTCACAAACTCTATGGAAAGACTTAGGAATATAAACTCAGTAGGAATCTTGAAATGTTCAGAAAATTAATTAGTATTTGGCATGCTGTTTTCTTCTTTAAAAAAAAAAAGCCTTTCGTTCTAGTTCTGTCAAAAGCAGTCTGGCACATTTCTCTAGCACACTAACAATCTGATGATTGAAATCAATGTTTTATTTACATCCCTTCTACAGCTTTGCAGTGTTTCATTTGCATACATATGTAAGAACCAAGTCAAAAGCTGAGATTCCAGAAGCTCGAGGAGGAAAGGGCATTTCATTAGCAAGCTAATTCTTTCTAAGACTGTTTCCTATCAAATGAAACAACAGTGAGAACAGCTAGAGAGAAAAGCAAACCAAGAAGGAAAAAAATACAGCCAAGTGTTCACAGCTGAAAAAATAGAAGGTAATTTGCATATTTTCTATTCTCAAACTTCAAAGAATAATCACCTCTGACCATATGCAAGGCCCTATTTTTAAAGGTGTTTATCATACCAGATCGGTTGATCATTGTCATTTTATAAATGAATAAACTGAGGATTATCAAGGTTAAATGACTCCTTGAAGGTCACATAGCCAGCAAATAACAGAGAAGGGATGCAAGTTCAAGTCTGATTCCATAACCCTGTGCCTTAACCACTATGCCATTCTGTTACTCTATTCTTTGTGATATACTGCATTACATATATAAATTTGACTCAACATAAAATCAAGCTATTTCAAGACAGATACTTTTAAAAGAATGAAATGTTTCTTTTTGAACTTTTATTCCTGTCATTTATATTACAGATGACATACCACAGAAATTTTGGTTGTTCATTATTAATTTACACAAAAAAGCAGTTAACAATCTACATTTCAGAGTAACACTGGGCTTACCGTTAGATATTTCCCCATTTTCAGAAATGCCTATAATACAGAAACCATTGCTAATTGTTAACCATATGGGGATATAGACTGAAAAGAGAGTATGAGTGAAACACAAAAGTTGTTTTTTTTAAAAACAATGACTGTGTGGACTTTGTAGAACACATATAAAAGGATATACGTTAGGATGGAAAACACCACATCTGGATACTTGGTTATAATTTACAATAGTCCAAATTTTTCTAGTATCTGATTAACAAAATGCAGAAAGCCTTCATATGACAATCATTGTGGAGCCCAACAAACCTGAAGAATGAGATTAGGTGAATAGATGAGAATTGGAAATCTGTTCTATTTTGAAGAAGTGCAAGCTTTTCTGGCTGATGGGGTAAATGAATAAATTCAAATGCTGAGACAGAATTTAGATTAATTTCTTGGTATTGTTCTCCTCCTTCATTCCTCTAGAAAGAAAGATCATGGCACTTAACAGTGATACTTCCAGCCAATTTTGTGCTACAATGCTTCCACACCACCCTCAAGCTGGAAGGATTTCAGCTGTGATGTAGGATTCACAAGAAGGGTAAAATAAGGAGAGTAAGTAAAATGAGCTCTATCATACACACAGTCAGCCCCCTGGGAAAGAAACAGCCAAAGAATTAGCATTTCCAAACTTGACAAGTGAACGTCACATGCACACAGACTCCATATGCATCAGCTGTCTTATTCTGCTCTGTCCCTCATATTACATAAGGTTTTAGGAACTATTTCTAAGTATATTCCATGTCAATCAAATATTTTTCTTTTCCCATATGAATCAAATAGTGCAGCAGATACTCTAGTCTAATCATTGTTGTTCACACTCCCTCCATTTTGCTCAGCTAGCAGAGATAGTAATTGTCAGTCTTATGCACAGTAACCTACACACAGCAGGGATTCAAAACAAACTGATCACATTCCTTAATTCATCAAGCATTTAAAAAAATAATTTGAGGTAAAATTCATGTAACATAACATCAACCATTTTAAAGTGAACAATTAAATGGCAGTTAGTATATTATGCAATGCTGTGCAACTACCACCTCTATCTAGTTTCAAAACATTTCCAACCACTCATTAAGCAGTTTCTTCCTATTCTCCCCCCTCCCTCTATTCCTGGAAACCACCAATTCACATTATGTCTCTATGGATTTATCTATTCGGAACACCTCGTATCAATGAAAGCATACAATATATGACCTTTTGTGCCTGGCTTCTTTCACTTAGCAAGATGTTTTTGAGCCTCATTCATGTTGTAGCATGTATCAGAGCTTCATTCCTTTCTACGGCTGAACAATATTTCATTGTAGGTATATACCACAATTTGTTTATCTATTCATCCACTGATAGATATTTGGGCTTTTTCTACCTATTGCCTGTTGTGAATAGTGTTACCATGCTATATATTTGTTTGAATAGTGTTTCCAATTCTTCTGTGTATCTAAGAGTGAAACTGTAAGGTCAAATGGTAATTCCGTTTAACTTTTTCAGGAATGGCCAAGCTGTTTTCCACAAACAAGAATTTCTGAGCACCAGACATGTACCAGAGAAAGTCTCTGCTCTCATGGAGTTTACATTCTAATGTGAAAAAATAAACAAGTAAATCATTAATTGCATTACATATTGAAGCATACAGACATGTAAGTGTCATGTCAGATGGCAGTAAGTGCTATGGGGGAAAAAAGCAGAGTAGGATACAGGGAGCAATGAGAAGGTACTATTTTATATAGGGTGGTCTGGAAAGGCCTCTCTGAAACTTAAGCAGTATGAAATGAGATAATTAAATACTGACTCAACAGTCAATGAAACTTTTTTCTTTTAATGAAACATTATTTATTTCATGACATTTCCAAAGCACTCTCATCTTTCTGGTTTGAATAATGTTCCCTTTGCGATTTTTTTCTGGATGTTAATTCAGACTAGTAACTTTACATAAAGATGCTTGCTATTTATATTTATTTTGTACAACATAAAATAAAACCCACCTGGTGAATTTTCTTGATCACCAGTATACTCTATGGCAATGGACCTACATTTCTAATATGATTACAGTTACAGGTAATAATCAAATAAAATCTTGTGGAATGTCAGGACTCTATAATCTCAAACCATCAATTATCCAAAAGAATGTAACCAGCAAATCATAAATAGCTCAGATAAAGTATTAAACCCCACATGTGTAGCAAATACACTTGGCTAAGGGTTAAGAATATCAGTTCTAATTCGTGCTTTATCACCTTGGGCAAGTCAGTTACCTCTTCTGAATCTCAATTTTTAATGTTTGGCTTTGGATACAAAAGTAATCTGAGTATATACTACTTTAAAACAGAACTGATAAGTAGATAAGAAGGTTGTATTTTTCATAATTTATAATTCAGCTCCATAAAGATGGAAAAGCAGCCTTTCATCTTACTCTCTGAAAACTCTGCTACAGTCATCTCCCATCACCTCCAAAGTTGTTTTGATTTTTTCATTTCGGGGTTTGTTTCTTTTGTTTTATTTTAGGAAGGGCCTGGCTCTGTCACCTAGGCTGAATACAGTGGTACAGCCCTGATCTCCCAGTAATCTGGGAGATCTCTCAAGTAATCTCTCAAGTAATCTTCCCACATCAGCCTCCCCAGTAGCTGGGACTACAGGCACATGCTACCATGCCAGGTTAATTTTTAAGAATTATTTTTTGTAGAGATGGAGTCTCACCATGTTTGCCCAGGCTGGTCTCAAACTCCTGTACTCAAAGCAACCTCCCACCCTGGCCTCCCAAAGTGCTGGAATTATAGACACGAGCCACCACATCCAGGCCCCAAAGTTGTATTAAAAGCTTTATAACTCCATCAGTTCAGAATGCCATATTTATTTGTATAAATGGGCAAACCCGGTAGTTGGTCATTTTTAATATTTAGAGCTCCTCTAATCCCTCCCTGGAAGCCTCCAGGGTAGACAACCTCAACAAAACATCCTCTATACTCATGCCTTAAGTGCAGCTCTACAATTAGTCTCTTTCCTTGCTCCTCAGATCCTCTACCAAAGCTCTCTCTCTCATGGACACTAAACTCAAACTGGGCCAACAAGGAAAACCCTGCATAACTCCAACCCTAAAAGAACCTAGAATGACAAAACTACATAGACTTACAATGAAATAATTCAAAGTGTGAAATAAGAGGAATAAGTAAGGAGAATTTGAAAAGAATAGCTAATCAATCTTGTAACTATTCTCTGAAGTGTGAAGACTCTTCTGGGTTATCTCTAGAATCCTCAAACATGATTGATATGCCTCATCTGTCTCCTTAGCTTGACATGAACTATACCAAATAGCATAGCATCTGTAAATCTCCCTCTTAAAAGTATCTGTAAACTGCTCCCCCTAGAATGGTCCTCAAAGTCCAGTATATTTTTACTATCTTGTCAATTTTCTGCCATGATATTATGACAGGGTTATTTCATTTTAAAGATTACTATCCCTTCAACTGCCAGATATCAGCTATCACAGGGACAAATAATGAAATAATATTTCTGTAATCTACATAGAGTCAATTCTTTTTTTTTTTGAGACGGAGTCTTGCTCTTTTGCCAGGCTGGAGTGCAGTTGCACAATCTAGGCTCACTGCAACCTCCATCTCCCGGATTCAAGCGATTACCCTGCCTCAGCCTTCTGAGTAGCTGGGACTACAGGCACGTGCCACCATGCCTGGCTAATTTTTTTTGTATTTTAGTAGAGATGAAGTTTCACCATAGCCAGGATGGTCTCGATCTCCTGACCTCACGATCCACCCGCCTTGGCCTCCCAAAGTGCTGGGATTACAGGCGTGAGCCACCGCCCCAGCCGAGTCAATACTTTTTAAAAGGTTGTGACCAGAGTAATCTATGACAGTGATTTTATGTTGCCTTTCTTTAATCTTAATATAAATACATAAATTGCTATCTTAACATAGGTATTTGCCTAATTCCTACTTCACTTCTATCCTTTATTTTCCATATCATTTGTCATTCAGTTGGCTTTAAATAGATTCTTGCCAATTCTCCATGTTCTCACCAGCATGATTAAAAAAATTTTATGCAGGACTGGTCTGAGAGATGATTGATAACAATCTTATTCTTTTTAAAGTGATTCCTTGCTGGGTCTGTGGGGTAGGGAAAAAATGTTAAAAGTGATTTAAAAGCCAGATTTTCTAAAATCCTACTTTTTCAGATGAATATCAAATGGAAAGAAAATCAGTATGTAGTCATTCTACCTTTAAAATGAGAAGTCCACACTGAAAATGGAGAAAAATATATTCACAAAGATCAAGTAACAAACTGCTCAAGCCATTTCCTGAAAAGAAATTGCATTTCTGGTTGTAATTGTTAAAATTATAGAAAAGAATTCCCTGTTCTTCAAAAATCACTCAAATATGGCTCCAAAGTCATAGGTATTATTATTTTAAAAAATATAAAGGTATTAAGAGCAACATTATGATGTTGATAAATTTAAGTAAGGAGCTATTGTGCTAGAAGAAAATCTTGGTAAGAAATAAACAGTACTAACCCATATTGCCCAAAAGAAGACAAAGAGCAATATAGACAATTATAAGGGAAAATTGATCATATCATTTTAAAAAGGGCACTCGTGCCTGTGAAATTCCTAGGAATTTTCTTCCTGTGGGATATTGTGTAAGTGACTTTGTCTTGTCTAAAATGTACTAAAATTACAAATACATTCTCACACTGAAGAATATTGCTTTTACTTATTAGGTTGAAAGAAATAAGGAAGGCTTGAAAAACAGATATTTCCAGAGAAGAAGAGTAAAGCAGAAAAGTGAAGGTATAATAAAAGGACTATAATCAGAGATATGGAAGGAAGACAAACTGCATTAATTAATTTTCTTTAAAAAATGAGACTAGCTGCACACTGAGATGAATTGTCTCATTTGCCAAATGTCCCAAGTGGCAAAGTCAAACAAATAACTCTGTAATTCTTCATTAGTATTTCATCAAATTTAACCATTTGCAGACTGCCAAAAGTGTGTGTGTGTGTGTGTGTGTGTGTGTGTGTGTGTGTGTGTGTGTGTGTGTGTGTGTG
>NW_022437035.1:4945205-5086370 GCF_009761245.1 Sapajus apella
GTGTGTGTGTGTGTGTGTGTGTGTGTGTGTGTGTGTGTGTGTGTGTGGTGGGGGGTGTCCTTAAAATCTTAAGAGAATTGTAACTAATCAACTTTCATGTGTATTTTTCAATACCTTTCTTTGTTGAAATAACCAAGTGCCAAATGAAAATGGTATAAATACAGAGAAAAGTCAAGTAAGACAAACAGCAAGATGGGTCTACTCTTCATAGGAGGCCACATTGTAACACGGACAGAGCAAAGCCTTTCAAATTATTCAGCACTAGGTTTAAATTGTGACTTTTCCACTTCCTTTTTAAATGTCTCTGCCCCATTTACTTAATCTCTTGCAACTCCATTTTCACATATGTACAAAATAAGATATACCAGGGTCATTGTGAGATTAAAGATCATTATGACACTAAATACCAGGCATATAAAGTACCCAGCTCTTTCCTTAATAAATACTAATCTCTCTAATAATGTACATAACTCAAGCAAATATTTAAATGTTTGAGATTTACTGTTAAATGATCAAAAAATCTGAGTATACTATGAGACCTTCTGATGCCAAATGATCCTCTCACTCAACAATTAGTTAAGCAACTGAGTGGATGCAGTCCTCATTTTTTATGTACTTCCACCACACAGGCAAGACGTATAAAAAGATGGATGGTGAATTTTTTTTTTCCTTTGGACATAAGCATTTTTCCCCTTCAGCCCTACAAAAAGATAAATTTTTAAATCAAAATCTAGTTTTTATAGCACATGGGACTTTTTTTCCAAAATGAAAATAGCTTTATCATTTTTTAACAATCATAAAATTAATAAATTATCTTTGTTTATAAAACTGGATATTATGAAAATATCATAATGAATACATTTTTTTTAAATCCCTTGAAATCTTATCACCCAGAGATAATTGTGGTTGAGGGTTCGATATATAAATATATACATAAACATACATATCTTAGACTTCTCTGTATAAATATATTAACAGATTTAATTAAAACTATAAAATTAATAAATTTTTAATAAAAACTGAGGTATTAATGCTCATTTAATACATTTTGTGTATATTTCATTAACTGTACAAAATCATAAGAATAACACTAGGATAAAATGAGTGAGACTTCCACAATCTCTAACTCTATTTTTATTTTTGCCATGTCAATTTCTAATGCTTAACATACAGATATATGACATAATTATAACATGAGATATAATTTTATATTTTTTCATCCACTGTAAGCATATTGTATGTTTCTGCATGAAAATATTTAAGTCAAAAACAACAAATGAGATACTAATAAGTACTAATATCAAAATATCCTCCAATTATGACTTATAAAGCCAAGTCCTCATTTTTGGAAATGACAAATTTAATGGCAAACATACCTACCTTTTGAAAAAGGTTGTATATTTTATTGCTATGGAGATTAGGTGAGATAATGTAACCAAAACACATTCAAAATGCACTTTGAAACATATTTTTTCCTTTCTTGCTTTTAACCTTGAAACATACTTTAAAACTTTGTTTTCCCTCCTTTCCCACCAGACACTCCTATGCACAGTGCTCGCTTATCTAATTATGTGCTTGCTTAGAAATTCCAGGAGCTAATTTTGAAACAAGCCAGGCATAGAGAACCAGCTGCGAATCCTCCAGCTTAGGGGGAGTTATGAACAATTAGTCCACCACTACCAAGAAGTAGTCAAGACGGTACCAGCCGGACCTCCAGACAGGAGGTTACTCAAGATAGTCTACGTGTTTCTGAACAATAAATGTTGACCTGCCCACTTCAGCACCACTCCTGCATACTTCCCACACTAAGTTTTCCTTACTAAAACCCATCACTCAGCCCAAAAAGCTGAAATGGACTTTGAAGGGAATGTGCCTAGCCATTCCCCAGCTGCTAGCATTTGAATAAAGTTGCTTTCCTTTCACCACACCTCACTTCTCATGTTCTGGCCTTTAAGCAGTGAGTAGCCAAGCTCGAGGCAGTTACAAGAAGACATGCTAAACCTTTGGTAAACCTGCGTTCTATGAATACTGCAAGTATATACGATGCTTCTTAATATTCTCAGGAATTTGTTTTCTAGAACTTTTTCTTACAGGAGAAAAAAAACAAGACTTTTGCTCTATTATACAACTAGATCCACGATATGCTATTAAAAAGCATTTTAATATATTTCTGGGCTTGTAGGTAACGGAAAGTTCTAAGGGTGTAAAAAACAACAGTGAGCTGTAAGAGTGGGGGGCACAGAGAAACTAAACCTGGAAGATCAGAATGATAAACAACCCAACTCCACACATATTAAGGCAAGACTTTTAAATGGTGCTAAAGTGGTCTCAGGTGTATAGATCCCCGGCTTCTGACAGAAATCAGTGCAAATCCTCCGTGAAATAATCTTCAATTTAGGCCATTAGGATTCTCACAAATTAAGCTCAACTAAATACGTATTTGGTATTTTTTAAAATCACTAAACCATGTAAGGAAACAAGCCACTATGAGCAAGAGACAGAACAAAAAACAAACCGCAACAGATTTAAACTTTCAGGTATATTGCTTTTCCCATGACAGCAATATATTATCTCTCAATATTAAAAAATCATTACTTGGCCAGGCATGGTAGCTCATGCCTCTAATCCCAGAACTTTGAGAGGCTGTGGGGAGAGGACTGCTTGAAGCCAGGAGCTTAAGACTAGCCTGGACAGTAAAGCAAGACCCTGTCTTTACAAAATATTTAAAAGTTAGCTGGGCAGAGGAGGACATCCTGTAGTCCCAGCTACTCAGGAGGCTGAGGAAGGAGGATGGCTTGAGCCCAGGAATTCGAGGCTGCTGTTAGCTATAATCATGCCATTGCGCTCCAGCCTGGGTAACAAAGCAAGTTCCTATCTCTAAAAAACAAATTAAAAATTAAAAAAAAATTACTCTTACTCCATAAGTCAGAATTCAAAAGCTTTATTTCCGTCTCCTATGATACGATCATAACTATCAAAGACGTGAAGACATAGTCCTCAAAAATCTCACCCTGAAAGCATTTTAGAATTGCATCTTTTATAAATGGAAGCTTGACTTTTAAAATAGCCATAAAAATTTTTTTCAAAATTAATCATCCATATCTTTTGTTCTTAACTACCTAGGTGCTAACATAGGAATCAAAACAGTAGGATATTTTTCTGAGAAACTAAGTAGTAAGACTTATATTCACTGTGAATTAGTCAAGACAGGCTAAGTTAGCTAGGTATGGTGGTGCATGCCTGTAGCTCCAGCTACTTGGGAGGCTGAGGGGGGAGGACTGCTTGAGCCCAGGAGTTTTAAGAGCAGCCTGGGCAATATAGTAAGATCTCATCTCCCAAAAGGCGAAATAAATAAATATAATATATATATTAGTTTAAAAAAAATAAAAAGGCTGGGTGTATTATGGTTCTCTGGAGGGACAGAACTAATAGGATAGACATATAAAGGGGAGTTTATTAAGTATTAACTCGCACGATCACAAAGTCCCACAATAGGCCATCTGCAAGCTGAGGAGCAAGGAGAGCCAGTCCAAGTCCCAAAACTGAAGGACCTGGAGTATGATATTCGAGGACAGGAAGCATCCAGCACACGAGAAATATGTAGGCTGCAAGGCTAGGCTAGTATAGTCTTTTCACATTTTTCTGCCTGCTTTATATTCTAGCTGCTCTGGCAGCTAATTAGATGGTGCCCACCCAGATTAAGGGTGGGTCTGCCTTTCCCAGCCCACTGCCTCAAATGTTAATCTCCTTTGGCAACACCCTCACAGATACACCCAGGATCAATACTTTGCATCCTTCAATCCAATCAAAGTTGACACTCAGTATTAACCATCACACTAGGTTACACCAAAGTGACAGAATCCCAAAATCTCATGGCTTTAAGTAACAACATTTTTTTTTTTTTTTTTTTTTGAGACGGAGTTTCACTCTTGTTACCCAGGCTGGAGTGCAATGGCACAATCTCGGCTCACCGCAACCTCCGCCTCCTGGGTTCAGGCAATTCTCCTGCCTCAGCCTCCTGAGTAGCTGGGATTATAGGCACGCACCACCATGCCCAGCTAATTTTTTGTATTTTTAGTAGAGACGGGGTTTCACCACGTTGACCAGGATGGTCTCGATCTCTTGACCTCGTGATCCACCCGCCTCGGCCTCCCAAAGTGCTGGGATTACAGGCTTGAGCCACCGCGCCCGGCCACAACATTTTTTTTCATGATCTCACTGCACCCCCATTGCTCTGCTCTACATAGTCATCATTCAGGGATGCAAGTTTCAAGAGTTTGTATCATCTGGAACAACCAAGGCAATAGAATAGAACATGGTAAATTGTGTACTGGTTCTTTCACATTCCTTTGATCAGAACAAGTCATATGACCACTCCTAACTTCAAGAGAGTAGAGAAGTACAAGCCTACCATGTGCCCAGAATGAGAAGAACCAGAAATACTGGTGGACAGAACTAAAGGCCACCACACACAGTTATTTGGGCTATTCAAATAGTAAGATAAACAAATTAATGCTGAACTGAATGCAGTTGAAAGTTTATATAACAATTCCACTGCTAAGCTTTAACTGAGAACCACAGGATGGTCTCAAGTGTAGGCTTGACGACAGCCTCAGGCATTCACTATTTCTAGATCTTAGGCTCCCTTATTAATTGAGTAAATGGTGCAGTTGTCTTCTAAGCAATTTACCCCACTAACTTAATATTTCTCTTGTCAGAGAAAAAAATGGCTGTTATACCACAATAGATAGAAGTCAAATAAAAATCACCATTATATACTACACACTTAAAAAATTCCTCTTTTAACACTAGAAATGCTCTTTGCCTAAAGCCTAAGTCAATCATACAGTATTTTAAGCTGTTTATTAAAGAAGTGTTGGGATAGTCAAGAAGTTGGTTTATTTGAGAAGTTTTTTGGGGGAAAAATAAAACTATCAAGACTTTAAGCTTAGGAATGATCTATGAAATCTTCAACTTTGTCATTCCTTATTGCCCACTTGCTTCTCTCCATTGCATCTCTTTCCCTCTCTTCCTCTTCTTACCAAAGTTAGATGACAAAAGATACTTTTGGAGAGTTTTTCTTCAAGAGAGCACTGCTTTGGTTTAAGAAATAGTTTAAAAGATTCTCTGAAGAAAGTGAAATCAAGATAGCCAAACTGTTGCTCATAAGAAGTTAATGAATAGAAGGCTTTTAGTTAAAGATAACAATGAAAGCTAACAAATTAAACAAAGTATTTAGCACTAACTCTAAAACTAAAATGAGACATTTTATTTAATGTCATACACCCACAAGGACCAAAAAACAAAAAACAGGAATGGAAAAAGGGGCAATTTTGGAAGCTATAAAGTCAATGAACGAGTGATAATATACTAAGCAGATTCAAGAAAGTTAAATCAACAAAGGAGAAAGCTAAGAAACAACCAATCCACATTTAAGGATCTCCTAAATTTTCAGAAAGTGGCAATACCAAGTGCCTCTAAAAAAAGATGAGGAGATAGGGCTAAAAATAGGGTTGCTTTAAAGTCTATTTAAGAATCAATTACCCCTTAGCATATAGACTGTGGTCTCTAAGTTTCCTTTCTCCAAAAATGAACAAAATTCCTCTAAGGAATAATTGATTCCAGGTCTGAAGCAGAAAATATATAAAATGTTCCCAAAACATCTTGTCATTCCAAAAAGTAAGACAGTTTTCAAAGACCAGTGGAGTCACATTAAAATGACTCAGAAGTCAACTTAAAGAGGCTTAATGGCCCAGAGATTGAACACTGAAAAGGACAATAGACTGACACACCAAATCCATTTAAGTCCAAGGGTTCATGACACTAAAAAAATAAGTTTTGGCTGAGTGCAGTGGCCCACACCTGTAATCTCAGTACTTTGGAGGCCAAGGCAGGTGGATCATTTGAGTTCCGGAGTTCAAAACCAGCTTGGCCAACATGGTGAGACCCTGTCTCTACAAAAAATACAAAAATTAGCCAGGCATGGTGGTGGGCACCTATAATCCCAGCTACTCAGGAGGCTGAGGTAGGAGAATCACTTGAACCTAGGAGACGGAGGTTGCAGTGAGCCAAGACCGCATCACTGAACTCCAGCCTGAGCGACACAGCGAGACTGCATCTCAAAAATTAATAATAATAATTTAATTTTAAAAAGCACTGCTTCCCTTTGAAGGACGTAAAGAAACCAATTCATTTCTGTAAAAACAGGAAAATAAGGGAAAAAAAATCCTGTCTTTCTACAGGAATCACATCACAAGTAACCAAACAGTTGGTGACACTGTTTTGTAGATGTTTTCCATCTAACAAATGTGGATGGAATGAAGTAATATCTTTATTTTGCAAACCCAAATTAATTTTAGGATCTAGGCAATGGTCATCAGTGGCAACTAACATCACAAAAAGTAAAAACAAGATATTAGTGCCTCATGATAGAAGTACAATACTTCTGAGACAATGTTGCTCTCCCTCTGCCCCCAGCCCAAAATAATGCAATCATAATTCTGACAAATCATCTAATCTCACTATCAGTTTTTAGGAAATAGAAGGGACACATTAAACATATTAAATGGCACCATAAGGATGCAGTCAGCAAAGTCCAAACAGTGAAAAACCACGTAATTGATCCTGTTTCTTCAATAAGTAATTTTCGAAGGGAAAGAGAAAGAAAGAGGGAAAGATACTATAAAATTTAAGAGACAAAGCAACCAAAACAAGGATCTTAATTTCGATTCTGAGTCAAACACACTGTGGGGTAAGAATGAAGAAGCATTAATGAGACAATCAGGGAAATCTGAACACTGATTAAACTATCCAATAATACTAAGAAATGACTGTTAATTATATTTAGGTGTGACAATGATGCAGCCGTATGGCCTTTATTCTATAAAAATGACTTTTTCCTTTAGAGATATACATTTATGAATTAAATAGTGATGTCTGGGATTGCTTCAAAATAATAGATAAAACAAAACCGGCCTTGAGTCAGTAATTGTACTTGGGAACTGTTGTCTCTATACCTGTCTCTCTGTACTTCAAAATATGCTTGAAATTTTCATGATGAAAAGCTTAAAAAGTAGCTAGTATTTTCGAACTATATAATATCTGCTCTCCCTATTGCAGCAGAAGATGCCAAAGATTTATCCTCTGGAGAAGTTAAAAGAGAGGGTCTCTGATATAAAGAACACAAGAACAGTTAACTGTAAGATAATCATGAAAATGAGAATTAATTGAAAGTTTACTTAATAAATGTTGAAAGTCTTTTACAACCTCCTTTTCCAACTTGACTTCACCAGGGTTAGCAGGCAGAAGACTACCCTTTGGGCCAGAAATTGAAATAATCCTCGCCAAATAATCTGATGAACACAAGAGGAAAAATCTAAAGAGACTGACATCAGGAATTCCTACTAACAGCCCAGCCATTCACCCTACGGTGAAGACACCAAGAAACAGTACCAGCATGTACTCCACTCTTAAATATTAGGCAAGAATCATCTGACATTTGAGCTGTTACAATAATTAATTGGAAGGCCATCAATCTAAGATGGTTCCAGCATCCTGGGTTCCTACTTACACATGCCAAAACTCAACTCAATGTAAACTGTCATAGTCTAGGCCAATTAGAAACTGTCAACTGCACCTCACTAGGGACTTTCCACCACTTAAGCTTAACCAATCAGAAACTGCCAACTAACCCTTCACTAGAGTCTTCCCACAAATCAATTATTTGCCTTGCTTCCTTGTTCACCCTAGAAAAGGCTTCCCCTCATGACCTTTTTGTGAAGGCCTGAACTGATTGCATTCTGGCTCTGCATAATTCATGAATTGTCAAACTCATGCTCAAACTCTAAAATTCTAATAAATCTCAGTTTATCTTTTAACAAAGCAATGCATATGTTTATAAAAAACACAGGTTTAAAATACAGGGAGGAAAGAAAAGGAAGAGGAAAGGATGGGGGAAGGGGAGAGGAAAGGAAAAGAAACAAAAACAAACTGACTCAAGAAGAATAAAATTTCAAAACAATTACAATACCCTCAGAAAGATGGGAAAATATTGTATTGATGAAACAAGAACAGGATACTAGCAAAAAAAGGAATAATCAGACAGCAAAAATTTTAGAAATAAAAAGATAGGAATGAAACAACTAACCAGAAGATTTCTGGTTGAATATTAAAATTGAAGAAATGTTGCAGAAAACAGATTAAGTAACAAGAGAGGTGGAAAATGAGGGAACTACAGGAAAATTAGCTCCTGATATTCAATATCTGAATAAAAATAGTTCAAGGAAATCAGAAAACAGAAAATGAAATCATTAAAGAACTCATTCAAAGAAATTTTCCTAAACAAAACAACATGAGTTTTTAGATTGGAAGTTGTCCATTAAGTAACCTGCACAAATGATGAAAATAGAGCCTCCCTAGAGCATACTGTTACATTTCAGAACATTGGAGACAAAGAAGATTCTATAAGCTTCCAGAACTAAGGTTTTCATATAAAGGATCAAGATTTAAAATTGCATCAGAAATCTCAACAGCAAAAAGAGAACGGGACAATGGCTAAATAAGTTCCTCCAAAATTGAGAGGGGAAAATTATTCCCAACCTCGAGTACTATAACCATTCAAACTATTCATCTCTCGTTAGAGTAAAATAAAGACATTCTGAGACATACAAGGTTTTAAGATTTTTCTTCTCATGCTCCCTTTCTCACAAAACTGCTGAAGAATATGTAACTCAAAAACAATAAAGAAAATATGGGATACCAAAAATACCGAATTAAATATAAGGGCATGAAAGGTATTCCTTGCCTGATGGAAAATAAAGATCTTAGGACAATAGCTGTGGAAATAATTCATTCAAATTGGAGCAGATCAGAAGGCTCCAGCCCAGAGAGATTTCTTCAAGAAGACAAATGTGTTCAAATGCCTCTTGTGTTTGAACATATTAATATGAGTTTAACACAACTGGGGAGATTTGGAAAATTTGATTCATAATATACTCCTCATCTCCAATTGTCTCTTCCTGTCATTTTTTAAATGCATACCAAACAGACTTTCACCCCACCGCTCCACCAAAACTGATCCCATCAAGGCCATTCATAAGCTCCATACTGCTAAATCCAATATTCAATCCTCAGTTCTCAAATTAACTTAATCCATTAGCTGCATCTTATAGGCTGATCACTCCCTCCTCAAAACATAGTTTCACTTGGCTTCCAGGACACCAAGCTTTCCTGGTTTTCCTCCTACATCACTGCTTGGTCTTTCTCAGTTTCTTTTGCTGAATCCTCATTTCCCCAATCTCTTTCCATATGAGTATTCCAGGTTTCAGTCCTTGGGCCCCTTTACCATTTATACTCCATTCATTTGTGTTTATTCACTTTATATGAATCTATAAATGCCTATCTCTAGCCTTGGCGTCTCCCTAAACTCCAGATTGCTATATCCGACCTCTTCCCTTAGGTGTCTAATAAATATCTTAAGCTTAACATGTCCAAAATGAAGCTCCAGATCTCTTTATCGTACAAAAAACATCTGCTCCCCTGGCAGTCTTTGCACCATTTTAGTTAGCTAAAAGTCCATTCCTCCAATTGTTCATACCAAAAACCTTGGAGTCGCCACTGACCCCTCTTTTGCTCTCACACACCATATCCAATCCATCAGAAAATCCTGTTGGTTCTACGTTTAAAAATTTTTCCAATTAGTTAATATGGTAGCTAAAAAAAAAAAAAAAAAAATTTCCCAGAACCTGACCACTTTTCGCCAATGCCACTGCTTATTACCACCCTTGTCCAAGTCATGATCCTATCTTGTGTAAGTTCTGTCTTAGCTTACCAACAGGCTCCTTATTCTGCCAGTGCCTTCTCCCGTCTATTCTCCAAGCAGAAGCCAGAGAAATCCATTTAAACCCTAAGTCAGATAAAGTCACTCCTCTGCTTAGAAGACTATAAAGAATTCTCATCTAGCTGCAAATGAAAGCCAACATCGTGACAATAGCCTCCTATGGTCTTACCCAATCTAACCCTTGGTCCTCCTCACTTGCTCCAGACACACTGCCTCTGTCTACTCAAGAACACAAGGCAGGATCCCACCTCAAGCCATTGCACTTATGAATCCCACTGATGAGAACACCCTTACCCCCAGATTATCTGCGTGACTCTTTCACAGCCTTCAAGCCTTTACTTAAATATCATCTTCTTGATGAAGTCCTCCCTAATGATCCTATTTGAAATTATAACCTCATCCTACTTCCAATATTCCTTTTCCTTATTTCTTGCTTTATTATTCTCCACAGAACTTAATGACATCTAACATATTATGTACTTTATTTATTTAGTTTACTGTACATCTCCCCCCCTTACACTTTAGGAGAACAAGGAAAATTTTAATCTGCTTGTTCACAGCTATATGCCTAACACAGAAGTTCAACATACTTTTAATGAATGTATAAAAAGGTATATAGAAAACTAAATAAAAAATAAATTATTTCTTAACACCAGGGGGAAAATATGAGCAAGAAAGGAAAAGTAATGACTTACTACATAGCTGAGCTATGAAAAGCATTTACACAGTCATAATAAATGCTGATTTATTTATTATTTACTCAGTGGTTCTCAAACCGGGCTGCACATTAGAAGCAAATGAAAACTTTTTTAAAAAACATAGATACCCAAGGTCCTCCCTAAAACACATAAAGCAGAATCTGTGAGGTTGAGTCTTAGGTACCTAGATTTGTTCACTCAAGTTTCCTAGTGATTCTAACGTACAGCCAGAACTGAGAAGCACTCATCTGACCAAAATTACAATAAAACTACAGTGCGAGGCTAGGAGATCAGAAATACATAGGTAGGTGTTAGAGGTAAGAGGTATTACTTAAATTTTAAACTTAGTAAGTAAAAATCAATAGATAATTGCTAAAATTGAAAAATCAGTAACATTATAATTCAAATAGAACAAGCAACAAGGGTTGAAAAATGTTTGCTCCTGGGAGAAAGTAAGGATTAGGGCTGACTCATGAAGGTCCTGGAGAAATGGGGAAACCAGTCGTCATTCCTAAAGAGGATCAAGAAAAGATGAAAGAGATGTTTAAAATCAATCAGTTCAATTTAATGGCAAGTGAGATGATTGCACTCAACAGATCTTTACCAGATGTTAGGTTAGAAGGGTGTAAAACAAAGGTGTATCCAGATAATCTTCCTACAACAAGTGTGGTGATTGTTTTCCACAATGAGGCTTGGAGCACACTTCTGCGAACTGTCCATAGTGTCATTAATCGCTCACCAAGACACATGATAGAAGAAATTGTTCTAGTAGATGATGCCAGTGAAAGAGACTTTTTGAAAAGGCCTTTAGAGAGTTATGTGAAAAAACTAAAAGTACCAGTTCATGTAATTTGAATGGAACAACGTTCTGGATTGATCAGAGCTAGATTAAAAGGAGCTGCTGTTTCTAAAGGCCAAGTGATCACCTTCCTGGATGCTCATTGTGAGTGTACAGTGGGATGGCTAGAGCCTCTCTTGGCCAGGATCAAACATGACAGGAAAACAGTGGTGTGTCCTATCATTGATGTGATCAGTGATGATACTTTTGAGTACATGGCAGGCTCTGATATGACCTATGGCGGGTTCAACTGGAAGCTCAATTTTAGCTGGTATCCTGTTCCCCAAAGAGAAATGGACAGAAGGAAAGGTGATCGGACTCTTCCTGTCAGAACACCTACCATGGCAGGAGGCCTTTATTCGATACAGATTACTTTCAGAAAATTGGAACATATGATGCTGGAATGGACATTTGGGGAGGAGAAAACCTAGAAATTTCGTTTAGGATTTGGCAGTGTGGAGGAACTCTGGAAATTGTTACATGCTCACATGTTGGACATGTGTTTCGGAAAGCGACACCTTACACGCTTCCAGGAGGTACAGGGCAGATTATCAATAAAAATAACAGACGACTTGCAGAAGTGTGGATGGATGAATTCAAGAATTTCTTCTATGTAATTTCTCCAGGTGTTACAAAGGTAGATTATGGAGATATATCATCAAGAGTTGGTCTAAGACACAAACTACAATGCAAACCTTTTTCTTGGTACCTAGAAAATATTTACCCTGATTCTCAAATTCCACGTCACTATTTCTCATTGGGAGAGATACGAAACGTGGAAACAAATCAGTGTCTAGATAACATGGCCAGAAAAGAAAATGAAAAAGTTGGAATTTTTAATTGCCATGGTATGGGGGGTAATCAGGTTTTCTCTTACACTGCCAACAAAGAAATTAGAACAGATGACCTTTGCTTGGATGTCTCCAAACTTAATGGCCCAGTTACAATGCTCAAATGCCACCACCTAAAAGGCAACCAACTGTGGGAGTATGACCCAGTGAAATTAACCCTGCAGCATGTGAACAGTAATCAGTGCCTGGATAAAGCTACAGAAGAGGATAGCCAGGTGCCCAGCATTAGAGACTGCAATGGAAGTCGGTCCCAGCAGTGGCTTCTTCGAAACGTCACCCTGCCAGAAATATTCTGAGACCAAATTTACAAAAAAATGAAAAAAATAAGGATTGACTGGGCTACCTCAGCATACATTTCTGCCACATTCTTAAGTAGCAAAAAAGGAAAAGTGCTTTCCTTCTCCTGGTTGTAAGGTTTATCAGCCATTAAAACTTAAACTTCTCTAGCTTTTCACTAGCTGTGAACCAGCCTTCCTGTCCACTGACGTGAAACTGCATAGTAATGAGACTGCGCACACTGATGTTTACAAGATTGAGAGTCTTTCTCTGAAAATCATGCTAAAGAATACTGAGACAATGAAAAAAGTCAACAAAATATGCTTTCTGGAGAACTGTACCTTTTATGGTTTGCTCGCACATCAGTAATTTCTGCTGAATGTGCTGTCATAATGAAGAGATTTCCAAGATTTTCTTTCCTGATTAGAACTGGTAGCCAGTATATTAAATATTGATATTGAAATAAATGAACTGGAACCAGACACAGAACCATGAAAACAAGATTTTTACAACAACAACAACAACAAACTATATTAAACAGGGTTTAAAGGAAATTAAAACAGAACTATGAGAAGTACAATTTGTTATAGTATAGTATCAAATTTCTATATAGATTTTATACCTCAGTGGGGAAAAATAACTGATTCCTATGACATTCATTTTATTTTCATCTGTGAGAGTCATGGATGCTTTTATTTTCCTTGAGGTGCTGAAATTGAGCTGAAAAAAAAAAACTCTTTGAATATAGTTTTAATTTCTCTCTACAGTTTTTTTTTGTTTTGTTTGTTTGGTTTCTGGGCTGAAATTTGGAATTGTAATTTTTAATTGCCTTCGGAGTTTAACATAATGTCCAGTCTCAACTGAACAAGTGTTTCAGTTGTTCTTGGGTCAACTGGCTTACAGATTTATGAGTGCACATACACACACACAAATTTCTTATCATTTTCAACTTCTTGACCCACCTGATTTTGCTTAATACCCAGGATTCATACTACTGTACCACAGATTTGTTTTCACAGCAATAAATCTTCAGTTCTTTGTTTATGATTCCACTTTAAAAAAAAAAAAAAAGGATTAGGGCTGAGGATGGTTGCTTTTTAAAAGTCAAGTTGAATATTTTACTTTAGACTCCAAATTCATATAATTTTCAATTAATAAACTATAATTTTAATGGTAACGTTGAAGTTGGAACAATTAGCAAAAGAAGAGAAGAAAGAGTGGGTGCTGAGTAACATGTAGGAGGGCTAAAGTCTATAAAGACACAAATTTCCAATAACAGAGTAGCCAAGATTTCCACAGAAGGATGATTAACACTCCATCTTAAACCGGCTGTTGTCAACAAAATAGTATATTGACCTGAGCCTTTGGTTTAAAAAAAAAAAAAAAAAAAAAAAGGCAAACTAGGTGGGAAGTGGTGGTGGTAGAAATTTGTGGTAATTCTCCTCAAACCAGGAGCCTATCTCCCTTTAATAAAACAAAGAACAAATCAACCACAATAAGGTTCAACCCTATGGAGGTAACAGTCTTAGAATCCTAGCTAGGAACCTTTTAGCAGCCATGAATATAACAAATGCAGTTCACTTTGTTTTCTTTTTCCTTACACAAGTGACAAAGTAGAAAAATTTAAATTATGAAATCTCAAATACAGCCTAAAATGTTTTCAAATATAAGTTGAGATAAACTATTTTGGAGTACTCCCTAAACAAGACATAAATAAGAACAAGGAGAGAATCTTCAAGGAAAAGCCCGTATGTTAATCCCTTGTTTCTCCCATATTTTGATATAACCTAAATCCAGGTTTCACTTGAAATGATACTTAATGTTTACCCAAAGAGGCTCCCTTGGTTTCACAGTAAAATGATTAGATTATAAAAGTCCTATTTGTTCAGAACTATCTTTTTATCTGAGAGAACATGAGCATATTAGAGCATCTAATCACGATTCTGGGTCCCAAAGGGCCCCCCTGGGAAAGTCCCTACAATATTCCCGAGTAAGCATACACTTTGTAGGAGTTCATTCTTATTTATTTACCATATGGGCAATTCCAGTTGTGAACTTCTATAAGAAATGTAGTTCCTTTCTTTACTGGGCCAATATATTGAAAATTTATTCATAACTAAATTTATTTACTGAGTACAGTAGCATTTCAGGAGGCTGAGGTGAGAGGATTGGTTGAGCCCAGGAATTTGAGACCAGTCTGGGCAAAACAGTAAGACACCAATTGCTACAAAAATCTTTTTTAAAAATTACCCAAGTGTAGTGCCATATGCCTGTGGTCCCAGCTACTAGGGAGGCTGAGGATGGGGGACTGTTTGAGCCTGGGAAGTTGAAGCTGCAGTAAGCCGTGACTGCACCACTACACTCAGCCTGGGTAACAGAGATCGATCCCATCTCTAGAAAAATAAAATAAAATAATAAATGTATTCAATAAATGTTTTCTCTCTTACTTGCAAGATTACTGGTCAGGAATAGGTGACTGTGAAAATAAATAAGAAATTTCAGGATGTTTCAATGGTTTCAAATATCTAAAAAAAAAAAAAAGCATACTTTGGTACTTTAACCATGAAAAAATAAGAATTATCATAAAACGATGTAATTTTCACATCCTTCATTTAACAAGTCTATTGACTAAAGTTTGCTACCTTTCTCGGGGCACGTAGACAAGTTGACAGCCTCTTAGTCCCACCATACAATTACTATTTCTATTACAACAAGAAAATACCTTTTTCCCCTGGGGAAAAAAATGCAGATTTTCACAATACGGGAAACTAATGGTCATCGTCATTAAATGAACATTTACTGAAGTATATCATATAGAGAGATTACTAGGGCCTAAAAATAAAATGAAACACAAAAGCACTACTCCTGTCTTGAAAAAATAGGGTGTGAATTAAAACATTGTGTGAAGATAGCATATATGAATTAAGATAGCATAGACTGCAGGTCTAAATTAGCTTATTGGGTAAACTATAAGCTAATCCAACACTATAATTTTTTACCTTTTAGTATTTATTTGTAGAGTTATTAAAACTGATACATAAAAAACTGTTCATATTTGTGGGGTACGCAGTGATGTTGCAATACATATAATGTATAGTGATCAGACTGGGGTAATCAGCATATCCATCATCTCAAACATCTTTCATTTCTTTGTGAACAGTCACTATACTACTTCCAGCTATTTGAACTTATATAGTATTGTTAACTACAGTCATCTTACAGTGCTATAAAACACTAGAATTTGAATAACTTCATTGAAATATAATTCACACACCATAAATTCACCCTTTTATACAATTCAGAGATTTTAGTATATTCACAGAATTGTACATCTATCACTACAATCAGTATTAGAATTTATCACCCCCAAAAGAAGCTCCACATCCATCAGCAGTCATTCACCATTTCCTCCCACCCCAAACTCCTGAAAGCCACTAATCTATGTTCCATCTCTACAAATTTGCCAGTTGTGAACATCTCATATAAACTGAGTTACACAATATGTGGTCTTCTGTGTCTAGCTTCTTTCACCTAGAATGCTGTGTTCAAGGTTCACCTACCTTACAGCAGGTATTAATCAGATACATTAATGTATTAAGATCATTTGTTTTAACCCTTATGCCCAGATGGCTTTATTCACTTTACTAACAAAACAGGAAGTGAAAAATTCAAAGATGATGTTGAGTACATAATCTTTCAAAAATATTTTTCTTATACAAGGATCCATAATTACAATGAGAAAATGATTACAAAATAATAACAGTAAAACCAGTCTAATCTAGGTCTACTTTATCCTTAATATTCAGATTAGTTTAATCCTTTGAATAATATTCAATCTTGCTAGAACATAGCTAATTACATTAAAGGCTGCAATATGCAGAAACCTTAACATTTATAATAGACAATTCACTATCACAGCAATCCCATAATTTTCATTAGCAGTAATGATTTCTATTTATTAGCAGTAACAATCTTCTGCATGATTCCTGATAACCTGAGTTTCATAAAGCTGTACAAAAAATAAAGATTTGGTCAGTAATTTCACAAAATGAGGCAAGAGGAAGTGAAACAGAAACGTATTAATCACTTGAGACACTGCATTCTTCTGTTACAATAAAAAAGATACTGACTTCTCTATTATAGTTACCCTTAATTTGCTTGCAAACTTGCAAAACATTGTGTGAAAATCATCAAAACAGGACATCTAATTTGATAAAACATCAGAGTCCAGAGGGATATTTCTTAATAACATGAAGTTTGAACATCCTGAACAATATTCTTCAGTTTTCCTTTCTAGAGCTTGAGCAAAAACTGATATAAAGCACCTACTATACATGCCAAGCACTGCATTATGTACTAGGTATACAAAAAAAGCAACAAAATGATTACTGTTCTCAAAGAATTCACAATCTAGTGGATGCAGTAAATATAGCCATCAGAAAAACTAACATTTACTGAGCACCTATCATGAGACTGGCACTATATTAAAAGCTTTAGATGAATTCAACCCAAGCTGTCTGATTCTGGAGTCTGCTATTAATCATATGAAGATGTGATGTGTAGGCTGTTCCAGGCAAAGGAAAGCAAATGAGTGTAAAAGTAGAAAATGGTATGGTGTGAAGGGACCTGTGATGAATTTGGTATAGTGAAAAAAGAATTTAGAGGTAAAAAGTAGCAAGAACTGGGGCTAAAAGTTTAGCAGAGGTCAGATCATAAAGGTTCTGGAATGTCATTCCAATGAAAAATTAAAGAAGATCTAAGTAAAGAGAACTTGAAATGTTCCCAACACATAGAAATGATAAATACTCAAGGTGATACATATCCCAAATACCCTGACTTATTCATTACACATTCTAGGTATGTAACAAAAAATCATATGTACCCGATAAGTATGTAAAATATTATCTATCAATAAAATTTTTTTAAAATAACACCTGAGTAGCTCTTTTTCAAGTAAAATTAAAACATTCATATTTTCATGATAATGCAAGTAACCAGGACGAGTCTTTTTTCATTATGCCATTCTGTTTGCTTTTTCAACATAATTATCCAATGTTTGAAAATATATTTTTTAAAAATCATGACTTGCTTATTCATTTTTTATACCTATTCTCTTTTGATGCAAAAAAATTTTTTAAATGCCATTAAGTTTGAGGCTTTAAAGTGTGTTCAGATGTTTTAAGCTGAAAAGCTGATTGATACTAAAAGCATTCTCTCCTTTCCATAAAAGCATATGTTTTTTTCCATCCTATCTTTATAAGACTTACATGGTTAATACATGACTTTCATACATATTGCCCAAATGAAACAGAATAAAATTACTATTTTTGGTGATGGTCTATAAAGCCTTGGAAATCCTTCTGATATCCTTTAAGAGATAACAGCTGTTTCTACAATAAAGCACCAATATATGCCTCGTATAGCTTAATCCCCATTATCCCTGCACCTGAGAGGCTTGAAGCTTGGAAAATGTTCATCAGCTGATTTAAATATCACTAGGCATCACTGGCTGGGTAGCAACACAGTAGCAATCATGCAGGAACCTTTCTGAAGAAATTATAAAAGAAAATGTAGAAGCAGCATCCTAAAGTCCTTCTAAAGAGCTTTCCACAAGATTCTGACAATAAGGCTGTCACTGCAGAAATCCTGGATAGAGATTCTTCAATTTTCACAAAAGTGAGAGGGAAGGCCTTAAATCCTTAAACCAAAGATTAAAAAGAAGCATATCCTAGTTTGGGCTACATATCTTATTAATAAAAATTCGTCTTCAAATGCCACACCACCCACAAGAGTCCATAACTAGCTTTGGTCTTTTTTGGACACTACCTGACAGATTTTTTCTAACTTAGGTTGAAGGTTTATATTCTTTCATGCTGTATCACATAATAATGCCTTGTGGATGGTAGCCACTAAACAATTTGTTGATTTTTTTCTACTAAAAAGAATTAAATTTGGCCCCTGACTACCTCACCAGATACCTTTATTGCTCATTCTTTGTGTTCCAAACACACCTGCCTAATTTCAGTTTCTAAACCTAACAATAATCCTTTCCCCTCAAGCTGCATACACTACTCCCTCCACCTAGAACACTCCCCGCCTCCTCTACTTTCTTCAGAACTCAGATGAAATATTTCCTCAGAGAACCTCCACACTAGGGCATGTCCTCCTGTCACATGCTCTCATACCCAATTGTTCTCCTTTGCACCACTTACCATACTATAATTAAATAATTATGTGATTGATTAGTTTAATATCTGGCTCTCTCTCAGGATGTACATACCACGAGTTTTCATATCCTTATCCCCAGTGCCTTTCACAGACTAAAGATGAACATTTTTTGAATAAATGCACAAGTTTGAAAACTAGCTTTACAACTTAAGTAAATTTGAAAAAGTCACTTAATATCATTAGGCTTCAGTTCCTGTAGCTATGAAAAGAGAAAAATAAAAATGCTACCTCATCGAGTTGTTGGGATTTATGGTGAATGCTAAACTTTAAAATACCACATAAAAATATTAATATATTCTCAGCAAGGATATTTCACATTTAATATTGTCTTTAGCCAATCTTAATAGTATTAGCTAAGAACTTTAAAGCTTATTACAGATTATCAAGATGCTGATAAATAATGGAAGTATCTGACAAAAATTAATAAGTAGTCATTAGTTCCAGTCAGTAGCAGCCTATCACAGATTCCAAGCACTGATCTAAGAATTGTCAGTTTAATAATAATTGTCCATCTCACAAGAAAGCCTGTCAGGTCTACTGCAATTCATGCTTCAGAAAGAAGTATGTCCTATGGAGTTGGCCTCATGAACAAACACACCAGCTAAAGAATGGATCAATAGTGAAAGATGAGCTTCTCCAATTCACTCACAATTACACATCAGTCAATAGACTAATGTAAATCAATAATTTGTTATATTTGCTACGTTTACAGACTTTGATCTTTAATATAAACCTGGCAATAAAACAACACACATTTCCTTTGTTCTACAGTAATCTGATCATAAATATAGTAAAGAAAAAAACCTATTTTCTCATCTGTGTAATAAACATAAATCAAATTGTTCAGTAACCTCTTTCAGGTATATCTAGTAACTGTCTTCATAAGGATATTTAAAAACAAGTAAAAGCAAGATATATAACAGGTAATTATTAATGACAAGTAATTTTATGCCCTGAGTTATAGTCTTCCTAGGTATTCCTATACTAGCCTATATATGTGTATATATGTACATGTGTGTAGGCATATATACACATATATACACATTCATCTCGTACATAAACACACATATACACACACATGTGTATCCATACACACACACCTAGATATATATAAAATTCCACACTTCCTCTATTGTATTATAATTATGTAGTGTTTACCTGTAATCTCTCCTAGAAAGACAGCTCTTCGAAGCACAATGTCTTCTAAATCTGTAACCTCAGCACCTAGTCCAGCATTTCAACATAATGGCATTTAGTGAGTGCTTGCTAAATAAACTGCACAGTGCTTTGCCAATGTAATATTTTTCTGATGCCCAACTCATACTTCACAACAGTCAACTTTTGAGATTGTCCAGTCCCAGCTCTGAAGAAGATATGCTCTTAATAAAAAACACTTTGATATACTATCAGTTATTTGCTTCAAAACAATCCAGTGGGAGTACAGAGATTTGGAGGTGAAATAAGACTATGAGCTATAATTTAAACCATTTCTGATATAGGTTCATTATACAATTCTCTCTACTTTTATATGTTTGAAAGTTTTCGTAAGTATTTTTTAACTGGGAAAAAGTTTTAAAAGTTTAAAACTTTAGAAAGTTATCTTACAAGATGGCGAATTAGAAGCAGCTGCAGTCTGTGGGCAAGACAAAAGGTATGAAAGCAGCGAGTGAATTCAGCACCTTCACTGTGAATTCAGTTTTCACTGTGGGATTGTCTAGGCAACAACTCAATCCAAGGAGAATGACAAAAAGCAGAGTAGGGTGACAGCCCACTCAGAAGTGGCACAGAGCCAAAGGAACCCCCACCCCCAGCCGAAGGAAGCGTGAGGCAATCACACTTCTCCCATGGATCTTTGCAACCTGCAGATCAGGAGATCCCCTCATGAGCCCAGGACACCAGGGCCTTGGGTCTGATACACAGAACTGTGTAAAGTATCAGCAGAACAGCCGCTCAGGCATACATGGAGACCCAGGAGTTTTACATACTCCAGCCCCAGAATCCCTGGCAAGGCAGAAGATCCATCCTTGCACACCCCTAGGAATGGGGCTATATCTAGGGAGCCAAGCAGTGTCACCCTATAGGCCCCACTTCCACAGTACCTCACAAGTTAAGACTCACTGGCTTGGAATTCCAACCACCCAGTGGCAACAGGCTGGAGTCGGCCTGAGTTGGAACTGAGTTCCCGGGGAAAATGGGTGGCCACTGTCTCCGTGGTTCAGTTGATTCAGCTGTTCCAGTCGGTTGGCTTTGGAGAATACCAACAGTACAGACAAGGAAGGGTCTCCCACAGTGCAGCACTGCTGCCTTGCCAGATTGTGGCCATACTGCGTCCTTAAGCAGGACCTCAATCCATTCTTCCTCACTGGGCGGGACCTCCCTGAGAGGGCTTCAGCCACTCCAGCCACGGTTCTAAAGACAGAGCTCTCTAATCACTCCCCGGGACAGAACTCCTGTGGGGAGACCATCTCCGCGGTTCAGTAGACTCAGCTGTTTGAGCCTGCCAGCTTTGGAGAATATAAACGGTCTGGATGAGTAAGAGTTCCCCATAATGCAACACAGCTGCCTTGTCAGTTCGTTGCCAGACTGCTTCTTTAACCGGGACCCTGATCCATTCCTCCTCAGGAGCAGGACCTCCCTGCAGGGGTTTTAGTCACTCCAGCAAGGGTTCTACAGACAGTGCAGTGATCTCTCCCTGGGAGAGAGACGCCAGGGGGAGGGGTGGCTACCATTCAGTGGTTCAGTAGACTCAGCTGTTCCAGCCTGCCAGCTTTGGAGAACACAAAGGGTCTGGATGAGTAAGAGTCCCCCACAATGCAGCACAGCTGCCTTGTCAGTTCGTTGCCAGACTGCTTCTTTAATTGGGACCCTGATCCATTCCTCCTCAGGAGCAGGACCTTCCTGCAGGGGTTTTAGTCACTCCAGCAAGGGTTCTACAGACAGTGTGGTGATCTCTCCCTGGGAGAGAGATGCCAGGGAAAGGGGTGGCTGCCATCTCAGTGGTTCAGTAGACTCAGCTGTTCCAGCCTACCAGCTTTGGAGAACACAAACAGTCTGGACATGGTTCCCCCCAGTGCTGCATACCTGCTCTACCCCAAAAAAAAAAAAAGTAGCCAAACTACTTCTTTAAGCAGTTCCCTGATCCTGTTCCTCCTGACTAGGTGAGACCTCTCAACAGGGATCTTCAGCCACCTCCTATAGGCATGTTCAGGCCAACAACAGATCAGTAATCCCCTGCAACAGAGCATCCAGAAGAAGGAGCAGACTGCTATCTTTGCTGTTTTGCAGGCTTCACTGTGATACCACCAGTCATGGGAAAAGCCCAGGCAACTAGGGTCTAGAGCAGACCCCCAGCAAACTGCAGCAGCCCTACAGAAGAGTGGTCTGTCTGTTAAAAAAAAATAACAACATTAACAAAACAGACCCCACAAAAACCCCACTCAAAGGTCAGTAACCTCAAAGATTGAAAGCAGATAAACCCACAAAGATGAGAAAGAATCAACACAAAAATACTGAAAACTCAAAAAGCCAGAGTGCCTCTTCTCCTCAAATGACCCCAACACCTCTCCAGCAAGGGCACAGAACTGGGATGAGGCTCAGATGGCTGAACTGACAGAAGTGGGCTTCAGAAGGTCGGTAATAACAAACTTTGCTGAGCTAAGGAGCACATTGTAACCCAATACAAAGAAGCTAAGAATCATCATAAAATACATGAGCCGGTTGCCAGAATAGCCAGTTTAGAGAGGAACGTAACCGACCTGATGGAACAGAAAAACATAACATGAGAACTTCACAATGCCATCACAAGTAACAACAGTAAAACAGACCAAGCCAAGGAAAGAATCTCAGAGCTTGAAGATTATCTTTCTGAAATAAGACAGGCAGACAAGAATAGAGAAAAAGGAATGAAAAGGAATGAACAAAACCTTCAAGAAATATGGTATTATGTAAAGAGATCGACAGACTGGGGTACCCAAAAAAGACGGGGAGAATGGAACAAAGTTGGAAAACATACTTCAAAATATCATCCAGGAGAATTTTCCTAACCTAACAAGACAGGCCAACATTCAAAATCAGGAAATGCAAGAACCCAGTAAGATACTCCACAAGAAGACCGACCCCATGACACATAATCAACAGATTCTCCCAGGTCAAAATGAAAGAAAAAATATTAAGGACAGCCAAAGAGAAAGGCCAGGTCACCCACAAAGGGCAGCCTATCAGACTAATAGCGAACCTCTTAGCATAAACCGTACCAGCCAGTAAAGAGTGGGGGCCAATATTCAACATTCTTAAAGAAAAGAATTTTCAACCCAAAATGTCGTACCTGGCCAAACTAAGCTTCATAAGTGAAGGAGAAATAAGATCCTTTTCAGACAAGCAAATGTTGAGGGAATTCATCACCACCAGGGACTTGCAAGAGCTCCTAAAGGAAGCAGTAAATATGGAAAGGAAAAACCATTACCAGCCACTACAAAAACACACTGAAGTACACAGACCAGTGACACAATGAAGCAACCACATAAACAAGTCTGCAAAATAACCAGCTAGCATCATGATGCCAGGATCAAACTCACAAATAACAATACTAAACTTAAATATAAATGGCTTAAATGCACCAATTAAAAGACACAGATGGCAAGCTAGACAAAGAGCCAACACCCATCAGTATGCTGTCTTGAAGAGACACATCTCAAATGCAAAGACACACATAAGCTCAAAATAAAGGGATGGTGGAAAATTTACCAAGCAAAAGGGAAACAGAAAAAAAGCAGGGCTTTCAATCCTAGTTTCTGACAAAACACACGTACGTATTTTCTTTCTTTTTTTCTTTCTTTTCTTCCATTTCATTTCATTTTATTGAGATGGAGTTTCTTCTTGCCCAGAATGGAATGCAATGGCACATTTCAGCTCACTGAAACTTCTGCCTCCCAGCTTCAAGAAATTCCCCTGCCTCAGCCTCCCTAAGTAGCTAGGTTTACAGGCACCCGGCATGCCTGGCTAATTTTTTATATTTTTAGTAGAGATGGGGTTTCACCATGTTGGCCAGGATGGTCTTAAACGCCTGACCTCAGGTGATCCACCCACCTCAGCCTCCAAGGTGCTAGATTACAGGCATGAGCACCACACTTAGCCCACAAAACACACTTTAAACCAACAAAGATCAAAAAAGATAAAGAAGGGCATTACATAATGGTAAAGGGTTCAATTCAACGAGAAGAGCTAACTATCCTAAATATATACATACACTAATACAGGAGTACCCAGATTCATAAAGCAAGTTCTTAGAGACTTACAAAGACACTTAGACTTTAGACTCCCACACAAAAATAGTGGGAGACTTTTAACACCCCACTGACAATATTAGACAGATCATCAAGACAGAAAATTAACAAAAATATTCAGGACCTGAACTCAGTTCTGGATCAAGTGGACCTGAGAGACAGCTATAGAAATATCTACCTAGGCAAGGTGCAGTGACTCATGCCTATAATCCCAGCACTTTGGGAGGCCAGGTTTGTGGATCATTTAAAGCCAGGAGTTCAAGACCAGCCTGGCCAACATGGCGAAACCCTATTGCTACTAAAAATACAAAAATTAGCTGAACGCAGTGGCATGTGCCTATAATCCCAGCTACTAGGAAGGCTGAAGCAGAAGAATCACTTGAACCCAGGAGACAGGGGTTGCAGTGAGATGAGATTGCATCACTGCACTCTAGCCTGGGTAATGGACGAGATTCTGTCTCAAAAAATAAAAAAATAAAAACCTCTCTACCCCAAAACAACAATATACATTCTCTCATTGCCACATGGCACTTACACTAAAATTAATCACATAATTAGATTTAAAACACTCTTCAGCAAATGCAAAAGAAGAGAAATCATAACAGTGTCTCAGACCACAGTGCAATCAAATCAGAACTCAAAACTAAGAAATTCACTCAAAACCATACAATTACACAGAAATTGAACAATCTGCTCCTGAATGACTCTTAGATAATTAACAAAATCAAAGAAGAAATCAAGAAGTTCTTTGAAACTACTGAGAACAAACAGACAATATACCAGAATCTCTGGGATGCAGCTAAAGCAGTGCTAAGAGGAAAATGTACAGCATTGAATGTCCAAATCAAAAAGCTGGAAGATCTCAAGTTAACAACCTAATATCTCAACTAAAACAACTAGGGAACCAAGAGCAAACAAGCCTCAAAGCTAGCAGAGGACAAGAAATAACTAAGATCAGAGTAGAACTGAAGACAGAGACACGAAAAGTCCTTCAAAAAACAATGAATTCAGAAGCTTTTTTTTTTAAATAATATATGACTGAAAGCTAGATTAATAATAAAAGAGAATAATCAAACACAATCAAAAATGATAACAGGGATATCACCACTGACCCCTCAGAAATACAAACAACGATCAGAGAATGCTATAAACATTTCTATCCACATAAACTAGAAAATCTATTGGAAGAAACTGATAAATTCATGGACACATACACTCTCTCAAGACTGAACCAGGAAGAAATTGGATCCCTGAATAGACAAATAACAAGTTCTGAAACTGAGGCAGTAATAAATAGCCTACCAACCAAAAAAAAAAAAAAAAAGCCCATGACCAGATGGATCCACAGCTGAATTCTACCAGAGGTAAAAGAAGACCTGGTGCCATTTCCACTGAAACTATTAAAAAAAATTAAACAGGAGGGACTCTTCCCTAACTCATTCTATGAGGCCAACATCATCATGATACCAAAACCTGGCAGAGATACCACAAAAAAAGGAAACTTCAAGCCAATATCCTTAATGAACATCAATGCAAAAATCCTCAATAAAATATTGGCAAACCGAATCCAGTAGCACATCAAAAAGCTTATCCACCACTATCGAGCTGGCTTCATCCCTGGGATGCAAGGTTGGTTCAAATATGCAAATCAATAAATGTGATTCATCACATAAACACAACTAAAGACAAAACTCACATGATTATCTCAATAGATGTAGAAAAAGCCTTTGATAAAATTCAATATCCCTTCATGTTAAGAACTCTCACCCTTCATGTTAAAAACTGTCAATAAACTAGGTACTGAAGGAACATACCTCAAAATAGTAACAGCCATCTATGACAAACCCACAGCCAATATTATACTGAATGGGCAAAGGCTGGAAGCATTCCCCTGGAAAACCAGCACAAGACAAGGATGCCCTCCCTCTCTCACCATTCCTATTCAACATAGTATGGGAAGTTCTGGCCAGAGCAATCAGGTAAGAGAAAGAAATAAAGCATATTCAAATAAGAAGACAAGAGGTTAAATTATCTTTGTTTGCAGATGACATGATCCTATATCTAGAAAACCCCAACATCTCAGCCCAAAAGCTTCTTGCGCTGATAAGCAACTTCAGCAAAGTCTCATGATACAAAATCAATGTGCAAAAATCACTAGCATTCCTATACATGAGCAATAGTTAAGCAGAGAGCCAAATCATGAAGGAACTCCCATTCAAAATTGCTAAAAAAATAAAATAAAATAAAATACCTAGGAATACAGCTAAGAAGAGAGGCGAAGGACCTCTTCAGAAAGAGCTACAAACCACTCCTCAAAGAAATCACAGAGGACATAAACAAATGGAAAAACATTTCATGCTCATGCACAGGAAGACTCAAAACTCATGAAAATGGCCATGCTGCCCAAAGTAATTTATAGATTCAATGTTATTTCTATCAAACTACCACTGACATTATTCACAGAATTAGGAAAAACTATTTTAAAATTCATATGGAACCAAAGAAAGAGCCCAAAGAGCCCAAATAGCCAAGACTATCCTAAAAAAAAGCAAAGCTGAAGGTATCATGCTACCCAACTTCAAATATACTATAAGGCTACAGTAACGAAAACAACATGGTACTGGTATAAAAACGGACACATAGACCAATGGAACAAAATACAAAACTCATAAATAAGCCTGCACATCAACAACCATCTGATCTTCGACAAATCTGACAAAAACAAGCAATGAGGAAAGGACTCCCTATTAAATAAATGGTGTTGGGAGAACTGGCTAGCCATATGCAGAAAATTAAAACTGGACCCCTTCCTTACAACATATACAAAAATCATCTCAACATGGATTCAAGACTTAAATGTAAAACACAAAACTATATTTGCCAGGCGCAGTGGCTCACGCCTCTAATTCCAGCACTTTGGGAGGCAAAATGAGTGGATCACCTGAAGTACGGAGTTCAAGGCCAGCCTGGCCAACATGGTGAAACCCCATCTCTACTAAAAATACAAAAATTAGCTGGGTGTGGGTGGTGCACACCTGTAACCCTAGCTACTTGGGAGGCTGAGGCAGGAGAATTGCTTGAACCCAGGAGACAGAGGTTGCAGCAAGCTGAGATCACACCACTGCACTCTAGCCTGGGTGACCGAGCAAGACTCTGTCTCTGGAAAAAAAGAAAAAAAAAAAAATCCAAAACTATAAAAACCCTAGAAGAAAATCTGAGCAATACTATGATTCAATATATAGGTACCGGCAGATTTTATGACAAAAACACCAAAAGCAATTGCAAGTTTAATTAATTAGCTAAGTAATTAAACTAAAAAGCTTCTGCATAGCAGAAGAAACTATCATCAGAGTGAACAGAAAACCTACAGAATGGAAGAAAATTTTTGCAATCATCCACCTGACAAAGTTTCCAGAGTCTACAAGGAACTTAAAAGAAAAAAACAACAGCATTAAAAAGTGGCAAAGGACATGAACAGGCACTTCTGAAAGGAAGACAGATATGAGGCCAACAAACTTATGAAAAAAAAGCTGAACATCACTGATCATTAGAGACATGAACATCATAACCACAATGAGATACCATCTCACACCAGTCAGAATAGCTATTATTAAAAAAATCAAAAAACAACAGAGAAAACGGAACACTTTTACATTGTTGGTAGAGTGTAAATTAGTTCAACCATTGTGGAAGACAGTGTGGCAATTCCTCAAAGGCCTAGAGGTAGAAATACCATTTGACTCAGCAATCTCATTACTGGGTATATACCCAAAGGAATATAAATCATTCTATTATAAAGATACATACATGCATATGTTCACTGCAGCACTACTCACAATAGCAAAGACAAGGAATCAACCTATATGCCCATCAATGATAGACTGGATAAAGAAAATGTGGTACATGTACACCATGGAATAGTATGCAGCCAGAAAAAGGAACAAAATCATGTCCTTTGCAGGACACAGATGGAGTTGGAAACCATTATCCTCAACAAACTAACGCAGGGACAGAAAACCAAATACTGAATGTCTTACTTGTAAGTGGAAGCTGAACTATGAGAATACATGGACATATCGTAGGGAACAACACACACTGGGGCCTGCCAAGGTTGGGGGAGAGCATCAGGAAGAAAAGCTAATGAATGCTGGGCTTATTCACCTAGGCTTAATACATAGGTGATGGGGTGATCTGTGCAGCAAACCACCATGGCACATGTATACCTATGTAACAAACCTGCACATCCTGCATATGTACCCCTGAACTTAAAAGTTGAAGGAAGAAAAAAAAAGTTCTCTTTTGAATATTTTAACCTGGATTTTTTTTTTCGAGACAATCTTGCTCTGTTGCTCAGGTTGGAGTACACTGGTGCAGCCATAGTTCACTGTAAACTCAAAAATTCCTGGATCATGCGATCCTCTCGCCTCAGTCTTCCAAAGTGCTTGGATTACAGAAGCATGAGCCACCACACCCGGTCTGGACATTTTTTCTTTAATACTCGTGCTGTAAGTAGTGCTTATTAACCAGCCCATGCTTTGAATTTTAAAGCACAGTCCGGAAGTTATTGGCTCTTGCTTTATACCAATAGGAGTCATGCCCAAATACAAAATGTAAACAGCCAATGATAAAGTTAATGTGTCACAGTGATAGCTTCAGCTACCTCACTATTTAGTTCTAACCCACTGCATCCTTGGTTAAAATTTTAGGAGCTGAAATGTAAGGGGTATATTGACTTTTTCTAATCTAAAAAGCAGCATTTCCTTTATAAAGTAAAAACTCATTCCTTAGGGCCAGGCTCAATGGCTCACACCAGCAGTAATACCAGCACTTGGGAGGCTGAGAAAGAAGAATCACTTGAGCCCAGGAATTTGAGGCTCCATAAGCTATGATGGCACCACTGCACTCCAGCCTGGGGAATATAATAAGACCCTGTCTCTAAATTTTAAAAAGTTTAATTTAAAACTTCATTCCCCATTAAAAAGGAGATTTCCAAAAACATTTTCATAAAAAGAATTCCTAAGTAAAACTAGTTGAGAAAGTGTTAGAGTGTTTCCAAATTTTGTAAAAATAAAAATATACATATATCTATACAGACATATATATTTCTTATATGTATATATGTGTATATGGATATTAGAAATCTAAAATGAAAGATGTCAAAATGTTAACAGAATTGCTATAACAATATATTTTATTATTTATATTTATATTGTCCCATTATAAAGGGCAAATATTGCTTTTGTTTTTTTAAATATTACTTTAAAATCATACTGTTAGGCAGTCTTTGTACAAAATACAAGATTAAGATTTAAGATAGCATATATTCAAGCTTAAGAAAATGACATTTGACTTTTACTAAGGACATTGATTTACTAATAAAAATTTAAGGGTAAAATAACTGGCTACTTCACATTTTTATATCTCCATGTATTCTTCTACTCTTATAGGTCATAAATTTCTAATAGGAATCAACTGCTTTATTTATTTGACATATCCATTAGTGTAGCATTAGAGCATAATGTCTTTAATAGTAATGAGAATAATTAAAACACAACAATTATACTCTTTATGATATATTAGTAAAAGTTACAATGATTAGCAGTACGAATCTCTCTGATAAAACCCAACTCTACTGGGAAAAAGAACAATTTGGCAAGTTAGCTAAATCAATTAATCATTTCCATCTGCTGCAAACCATGCACACTAAAATATTCTCCCAGCTTTACTTTAATGGAGAAAATGGAACTTTCATTTGGTGTTCATATCATATCAAGAAAGAACATGCTGAATAAGGCCTTCTGAATAGAGTACTTTTGAGAGCCAACAAAAGGCCGGAAGCTGGAGAATTAAGAAGAGAAAACCTTACACGGAGTGTTCATTCTTGGCAGCTACTGGTGATCTGATCAGGCTCAGGACAGAACATTCTTGTTTTACTTCTCTATATTTTCATAAAAATGATTTTTCCATTCCAACACTTACATGTGACTGTGCACAGCAGTGAGAATAGCATTCACTGACTCTCAATACATATGGTACACATTCAATGACATCACTTACCACTACATTTGCCAAGCTGAACCTCTCCTATAGACCACCAAAACACTGTTTCACAGTCTCTGTGGGGCTAAGAGAGTAGTTCCAAAGTAATAGGTCAGTCTTGCAGAATAGAGAGGTTATTAATGTTTCATCCCACAATACCATGCCCTCCCTATCCCCTAATAAATAAAAATCTTTGTAATCCTGTAATGTTTTCAGCTTTTATTAACTCTTTCACTGTTGTTTTGAATAGTGAATTGAATACACACTCGATGGCTCTTATTGCTACAGTACTCTGGCAGGTGCTGTTTACTTCTTTTTATAGAAGACATTACAGACTGAATTTTTATTATGAAGATGTATGAAAATTACTATGCAAGTTGTAAATAATTCATGTAACTAATATTTTAAATTAATGATTATGAAATTAAAAAGCAATTTTTCTCTTAAAGAAAAGCTTTCAATCATGTTCTGTTTTTTCTAATTTAAGGTTAAACATTCAATTTAAAATATTTGAAGATTACTATATAGTGGATTCTATGATCTTTCCAAATAGATAAAAACCTTCATAATTATTTTCAAAGAGGTTTAAAATCTCTCCTTAGTTATTTTTTAAACCAGTGAAAAATCGGAGGAAAAAGCAACATTACTCACATCAAATTATTTTTTTTCCATTGGTCTATAATATAAAACCACATGTGGGCATATAGGAAAACCAAAATTAAAAGACATTGCAGAACGAGCTCTGGTGGGGTCTTGCTTCACAGCATGCTGTTTACTAAAGTAGTTTAGCAAATAGCAGAGCTCTCGAGCACAAACCGTTCAGAGTTTTAAGATAAATGTCAAGAAATCTAATCTTTGGGCAATGCAACAGAGTACAGCAGTCACTTTGAAGAGCCTCAGCATCTCTTCATTTAGCCCTTCTGACATGACGGTGTGATATCAGCTAGCCACTATACATGGTATATACAGTGGGGTCTGAAATTTTATAAATTACAAAATAAGTCAAGTATCACATAACAAACTTAATACATCTTTTTATAAAAATGGATAGTAACAATTGCCATTTACAAAACATTATGTTAAGTACCATAAATATATAAAATTTTCAAAAAATTTCAGTGAATTCGGCCAGGCATGGTAGCTCATGCCTGTAATACCAGTCAGTACTTTGGGAGGCTGAGGTGGGCAGATCATCTGAGGTCAGGAGTTTGAGACCAGACTGGGCAACATGGTGAAACCCTGTCTTACTAAAAAAATACAAAAATTAGCCGGGTGTGGTGGTGTGTGCCTGTAATACCAACTACTCAGGAGGCTGAGGCAGGAGAATCACTCAAACCCAGGAGGTGGAGGTTGCAGTGAACCGAGATCATACCATTGCACTCCAGCCTGGGTGACAAGAGTAAAACTCGTCACAAAAAAAAAAAAAAAAAATTCAGTGAATTCATGTGATTTGGAAAAGGAATGATTTTGTTATCCATGTTTTAACATAAATAGTAAAATAATATGATAATGCCATGAATTTTCTGAAGCATGAGATTATCTACTAGATATTATGATGCTTCTTAAGAATAATTTTTCAGGGCCGGGCGCGGTGGCTCAAGCCTGTAATCCCAGCACTTTGGGAGGCCGAGGCGGGTGGATCACAAGGTCAAGAGATCGAGACCATCCTGGTCAACATGGTGAAACCCCGTCTCTACTAAAAATACAAAAAATTAGCTGGGCATGGTGGCGCATGTCTGTAGTCCCAGTTACTCAGGAGGCTGAGGCAGGAGAATTGCCTGAACCCAGGAGGCGGAGGTTGCGGTGAGCCGAGATCACGCCATTGCACTCCAGCCTGGGTAAAAAAAGCAAACCTCTGTCTAAAAAAAAAAAAAAAAAAAGAATAATTTTTCAAAAACAAAATCTATCTAAAAATGTAAAATACAAGAATAATTCTGAAAAATCAATTCAATTCTAAAATAGGTGTCATGCTCCAGGATAATATAATGGTTTTTAGGTGTTATTAAGAATACTCATCACCTCAAAAAATAGCAGCGTATGAAGTAACAGATAGGTTAATCAGGTTGATTTAGCTACTTCACAGTGTATTAATATACATATGTCAAAACATTATGTTGTATACCATAAATACATAACATTTTCATTTGCCAGTTAAAAGTAAGTAAGTAATAAATAAATGATACTACAACTTACTACTCTGCAGTGAGTAAATAATACTTACTATAACTCCTGTTATACTAGAGGAACTTAGACTCAGAGTCAATAATCTCTTATCCACGGGATTGCACAGTTAGTAAACCGCAGAGCTAGGTTTTCAAACCAAGTGTTTCTGACTTTAAAACCCCACCAGCTTTCCTCTATATCAAACTGATCAAATTGAAAAAGACTTACAATAAAGGTATAAAGCTCAAGTTAGAGCTAGAGATAAAACTGTTAGAGCTAGAGATAAAACTGTCTTTTCAAAGGTAAAAATTAACAATATTTAATTTTTAGCGAATTAAAAATTTTATCCTAAATACTAAAATAATCAAGTTACTGAAGAGTATCTTCCAATCAGCTTTTGCCCAACTATAGGCTACACAGAGCATCATTAAAGACTTGGCATACCCAGCTTAATTAGGAATCTAAAGAGAAAAAGAAAAATCTTTGCAAAAGATAATCAAGTACTCCCCTTCGCCCCCCCAAAAAATGGAATGCAGACAGAAAACTCTAGGTGGATTCTAGGAAGACATAATTATGGCCAATGAACTTTTGATTAGTTCAGTACACAAGCCAATGGCAAGCCTATTTTCATGGTAAGAAAACTTTTAAGCTACAGAATGTCTCAGCCATCAGACTTCAAGAATTTCTGTTCCCAATAGAGTTCTATAATTCGGCCGGACACAGTGGCTCGTGTCTGTAATCCCAGCACTTTGGGAGTCCAAGGTGGGTGGATCACGAGGTCAAGAGATTGAGACCATCCTGGCCAACATGGTGAAACCCCGTCTCTACTAAAAATACAAAATTTAGCCAGGCGTGGTGGCACACGCCTGCAGTCCCAGCTACTTGGGAGGCTGAGGTAGAAGAACTGTTTAACCCACGAGGCAGAGGTTGCAGTGAGCTGAGATTGTGCCACTGTACTAGAGTGAGACTCTGTTTCAAAAAAACAAGGTCCTACAATTCATCCCATCGGAAAAAACTTTATAAAGTCATTTAATTTCTTCAATATATTTACTAAATACTTATTAAGGCAACATTCTGACTATTCTAATTAGGGCTGTAGGGTGAAAATACTTTCAACTCTTTCCTTCAGTGCTTCATAATATATTAAATGCAAATGTATTCAAAGTGATTTTTAAGTGATTATTAAGCAATTTTTCTCTTTTCTGAACTCTTCATTTTTAAAACATTTAAATTTTTTTAATTTTACTTATTGTATTTTTTTTTTAAGATTCAAGGTCCCACTATTTGCCCAAGCTAGACTCAAACGATTCTCCTACCTTAACCCAAGCAGCTAGGATTACAGGTATGCATCTTTTTTCTGCAGTTTTTAGAGAGGGTTTTTCAAATGTTTACTAAGCACATATTCTACTATAAATACTCAATATGTTATGCTTAGCAATTCTTAGCAGAAATCTTAAAATGTTCCTATCATTGGCTTTCTCTGCATGGAAATTTCAGATTCATGAAAGCTGCTTTAGTGTTTAGCTGCATGGGGTTTGGTGAACTGTGATGTTATCTGGTTTGTTTATATTAACAAATACCCATTCTCAAATCACAGATGATGGACTTAAATTTTTGAAAATGAGTATACAAAGGCCGGGCATGGTGGCTCACATCTGTAATCCCAGAGTTCTGGGAGGCCCAGACACAAGGACTGCTCGAGGGCAAAAGTTCAAGACCAGCCTGGGCGACATGGCAGGGCCCCATTTCTATAAAAAACAGAAAAATTAGCCAGGCATGATGTCATGCACCTGTAGTCCCAGGTACTGAGGAAGCTGAGGCAGGAGAATCACTCAGAGGTTACAATGAACTATGATTCACCACTACACTATAACCTATGTGACAGATTAAGATCCTGTCTCTATTTTTTTAAAAAAGAATTTGTATATAAGGCTAAATAAGTATAAACACATACAAAAAAAATAGTATATAAGATTAAATAAGTGTAAACACACAAACAAACTTATGTGGAAGTAACGTTTGGCAGAATTCATCTGTCAATTAGGAAGGTAGTAAAAAGATGATAGAATTCATCTATCAATTAGGAATACAGTAAAAAGGTCTTCATGACTAACATGCTTTATTCATTAGAGTCTCCTAGGCTGTGATTCAGGGACTAACAATTTTAAATGATGAAAAAAATTAAAGACTATAGTACAGAAGAAAAGATTCCGTTTTTCTTGTCATCTGCGTTGACAGGCTATGTATGTGAACTGGGCAAGTCACTTAATTTCACTGGACCTCAATTTCTAGCCACTTTCTAAAATCCTAAGATGGTATCCTTATTTTTAAGACAATTTTGACAACCTTAGTTATCTAGTTTTCTAAGCAATAGCAGATCAGAAATAGTCAATGAGAGAGAGCAGAGAGAAGTACAGCAGGAAGCAAGTGATTGATAATGGACTAAGTGGAAGGTAACAAAGATGACTGAAAATCTTTAACAATCAGATCCAGGAACCCTCACAGTAACCTGGGTCCATTAGGAATAGAAGAACATACCTATTCTATCTATGGATAATTCAAAGGTCTTATTTCTCTTCTGGCATTTCAATTTTGCTCTGGTCGTTTTACTGAACTAGAGGATGAAGAAAAACAAAGAAGACATGAAACTATGCTCCCAAAGAGTTAAGGACACAAATGACTAACAAACTCTTAGGTTTGTAGGATGGCAGATAAAAAAAGAAACAACTTGCTGAAATGTTGAAACTCTTTCTACTTATAAGATAAAACTGGCTGATATCAGTTGAAACCAATATAGCCAACTGGAGTTTGCACAGAAAGAGCCTGGTGACATCACAGCATTCATTTCTACCAGATGTTTCATACTAACTCTCCCCCAATTTGCACACGGGACCTATGAGGAGGCATGAGGAGATAACTATGCATGCCTGAGGACTTTACCAGACTTCTCCTTTCCTTTCACCAATAACCTGCTAATCTCAGCATCTACCTCTCAACCCTTTCTTATAAAAAGTCAGCATAAGGAAACACATTTGAGCTGGACTCCTATCTCCTTGTTAGTCAACTTGCAATATAAAGCTTTTCTTTTCTCAAATATTGTTGTCATAGCATTGGTTTCTAGTGCATCGGGCAGCAAGCCCTCTTCTCTTTTGCTGAATAATAGAAGTAAAATTTAACATATTCAAGTGTTGACAGTTAAAGCAAAACACAAAATAATTTGTGAGCTTTACATTCTACCTAGAACAAAGACAGAAAGAGAGTCCTCTGAGTATATCTGTAAATAATATACTATTTCACAGTTCTAATACTTCATAGTGCCCTGTTATGTAGTAAAACAAATTGACTTATACAAGAACTAGTTTCTGTAGTCCCAAGTGGATGCAGATGGGAAAAAACACTAGATTTGGTCTCATACATTCTAGGTTTGAGTCCTGACTTTACCCAAAAGCAGCAAATAAAAGACAGAAGGCAATAGTCTTTCCAAACTCAACTCTTAATTGAAGATAATGATGCTTATCCTTACAAAATTGAAAGGACCAAATGAATTAACATCTGTGAACGTGTTTTGTAATTCTATAAAAGCCTTTAATAAGCTAGTATCTCATATACATGTCTTATGAATCTCCAGAACTGTCATCTTTTACTGTGAATAACTGGAGATCAACTGCACATTTATGAATAAGCTATAAAATCTAGTGAGTTCCTCTGACCAACACTCAACTCGCTCAAAGGCAAAAGCAGCAAGATCATCAGTTAGGTCAAACTACTGATTTCAGGTAGAAAAGAATCATTTGTGGCAGACCAACTCTCCTATCAAAACTGTCCTCCACAGCCTGGGTACCATTGTGAGACCTTGTCTCTACAAAAAATAAATGAGCAAATAAAGAAATAAATCAGCCAGGCGTGGTGACATGTGCCTGTGGTCCCTGCTACTCAGGAGGCTAAAGTGAGAGGACTGCTTAAGCTCAGGAGTTCAAGGTTGAAGTGAGATATGATTGCGCCACCGCACTCCAGCGTGGGCAATATAACAAGACCACATCTGAAAAACAAAACAGGGCTTGGCGTGGTAGCACACACTTGTAATCCCAGTACTTTGGGAGGTCAAGGCAGCAAATCACTTGAGGAGGGAGCTCGAGACCACCCTGGCCAACATGGTAAAACCCCATCTCTACTAAAAACAAAAATTAGCCAGGTGTGGTGGCACATGCCTGTAGTCCCAGCTACTTGGGAGGCTGGGGCAGGAAAATCACATAGACCTGGAAGGTGGAGGTTGCAGTGAGCCGAGACATGCCACTGCACTCCATCCTGGGTGACACAGCAGGACCCTATCTCAAACAAAACAAATTCCTCCAAAAATCCATATAATATAAATTTTAAAACTCTGTTGAAGGCCAGGGGCAGTGGCTCATGCCTATATTCCAGGGATTTGGGGGGCCGAGGTGAGAGGATGCTTTGAGGCCAGGAGTTCAGGACCAACCTGCACAACATAGTAATATCCTAACTCTATCAAAAATATATAAATATTTTTTTAATTAGCTGGACATTGTAGTGTGCACCTGTAGTCCCAGCTACTAGAAGACTAGAGCGAGAGAATCACTTAAGCACAGGAGTTTGTGGTTATGGTGAGCTGTGACCAAGCCTCTGCACTTCAGTCTGGGTGACAGAGGGAGACCCTATCTCTCACATGGAAAAAGAAAAAAAAGCCTATCTATGTAAAGGTGTTAGAGCGCTAATTAAGCAGCTGGATTAGCAAAGCCAAGATTCCAGAGAGGAGAAAACAAAAGAGCTGGGCAGATATTCTGCTGCCCCTCTTTCTCTTGGGGAATTGCTAATTCTGGGAAAAGGTCAAGAGGCTAAGAATCCATCTAGGCTTTCCATCAGTCATAAGATTGCTTCTGGAAAACATAAAACAAGCAGAGCTTTAGTTGTCTCTTGGGGATATTAAGACAAAATCAGAAACTTGAGGGACCAAGATCTCAGAGAAGAGAGAGAGGTAAAGAACTAAGCCTAACACGTAGCCAGATTTTCCCTCAAGATATCCACCAAATTGTGCAGAATACGAAGATGAGCAGGAAATCTTTGAAAAGCAATATATTTTCAGCAGTCTCAGAATGCTGAAGAGATGGAAAATGGAATTCAGAACCCATTAGGGCTAGAGCCCTGGTGAACACCCAGAACTCGTTGACAAAAGCTCCACAAGCTAGCCCTTAGCTCAATGCTCTGATTGGATTAAAGTGATCCACCCAAGACTGCCTAGTAGAAGGAAACAGTGGACTTCTCTAGAAGATAACATTATCTGTAGACCCCAGAGCTTTTATACACAATGTCTTTCTGTAAGATATGCCAAGAAAGAGAATAATATGATAGACAACTATGAGAAAAAACAAACAAACAAGAGAATCACAGGTAACTAAGAAAGCAGAGTTAGTAAATAAGAATTTTTATAGTACCATGATTAATATGTTTAAGAAAACTGAGAAACAGAAAATATTGAAAGACTGAAAATTGCAGTAGATGATTAAAATATATTAAAACATAATTTTAAATAATAGAACTGAAAAACAACTACTGAAATTTGAACTCAAAAGATGGGTTTAATAACAGATTACTGATGAACCAGAAAACAGGTCAATGGAAAATAATGAACTAAAGCACAGTAAGAATAAAATACTAAAAAAGGTATGAAGTACTAATACACACTACCATATGGATGAACCTGGGGAAAAAAAAAAAAAAAGTAGGTATCTTTCTTTTATCTAAGTAAAAGAAACCAGTCACAAAAGCCCAGCTATTGTATGATTACATTTACATGAAATGTCCAGAATAGGCAAATCCATAGAGACCAAGAGGAGGTTAGTAGTTGTTACAGGCTGGAGGGTAAAGGCGGGAGAAAGGGACAGTGGAGAGTGATCACTAATGGGTATAGGGTTTCTTTTTGGAATAACAGTGTTCTAGAATTAGTGGTGATACATGCAAAACTCCATGAATACATTTTTAAAAATCACTGAAGTATATACTTTCTAAGGGTAGGCTTTATGGTATATGAATTATATCTCAACAAAGTTCTTATTGAACAAAAAGTAAAATGAAACCCAACATGTGACTTATAAGAGATATACTTTAAATATATAGACACAGAGAGATCAAAAGTGAAAAAACAGCAAAAGATGTAATATGTAAACACAAACCAAAAGAAAGCTGGCATAGCTACATCAGTATTAAACTTTGACAAAAGCAGCATTACTAGACAGACATTTCATAGAGCAATCATTTAATAGAAATAATTAAAAATAGTAATAAGAATAATAGTCACAGTAATAGTAATTATTTCAGAATAATTCTAAAAGTTAACTCAGCAAAAGGATATCACAATTCTAAATCTGTATATATCCATATGATAAATTAAGTCATTAAGCAAATATACATTTCCTTCCACATCTTACTGCAGGCATTCTCCCCCACCTTCTTAAATGTTGGCCTTGGCCATGTTAGTTGATTCGACCAATAAATTGTCAGTGAGCATGACATGATCAAAGGCCTTACATGTGTTTGCACAGTTTGAATTGAATCTTGTACTCATTCATACACCATAAGAAGAGAATGTCCCTGACAGTCTAGTCCCGTTAGCAGGTGCTGCGAAACAAAGAAACATGAATCAGAACTAAACTGTACCTGCCACCTGAAGAAGTCCTCAGTCAACCCCAGACCCAAAAGTATTAAAAAAAAAAAAATGTTTATTTGTAGTATATGCCACAGAGATTTCTTTTGTTATACAGCAAAAGCTGGTTAATACAACCCATTAACATAACATCAAAATATATAATGCAAAGACTGATAAAACTAAAAGGGGAAAACAGACAAATCCACAATTATTTGGGAAATGTATATATATCTTTTAATGACTGATAGAACAAGCAGACAGAAAATGTGTAACAAAGGAACTGAATATCCAGGTAGGCTTGCAACAAATCAGTATTGTATCTCCTTAGTTAATAAAGTCTTAATAATTTGAACAGAAAAGATTTTAGCAGAAAATTGTTTTGTCATGTTCTAACAACAAGGCTAAAAATGAAATTCAAGTCCTATACTATGTAGTTGACTCTTAACTTGAAGTTCAGCTTTAGGAAATGTGCCCTTTGATGCCTCCTTTTCACAGGTTTGGAATGCGCCTGGTACTATACTGAGGGAAATTTTGATTATCATCCCATTTCTCTGCTTCCCTTCCCAAGTATACTTCTCTAAAAATGCTACCTCCTCAACTTGATTAGCCCCTCTTCCTCAAGTCCCCTCCCACTTCACTCTTCCATTCATGTGAATATGATGTCTGGCAGCACCATTCCACTGAAACCACTTACCAAAGCCAACAATACCTCCATACTGCCAAATGCAATGGCCACGTCTCTGAAATCATTTTACTCAACCAATCACTTGCCTTTGACACAGATGACTGTCACCCTTTATTGAAACAGTCTTCTCTCTTAGCTTACATGATACTACACTCATCTGGTTTTACTCCTATTGCACTGGCAACTCCTTCTTAGTCTCCTCTGCTGGCTCTTCTGTTCAGGTTTCTAAATACTGCAGTTCCATAGGGTTCAGTACCAGACTCTATTCTCTTGCTTAAACTATACATGATTAATAGTGATATCATCCTATTCCATGGCTTTAAATTTCACTGAAATGCCGATAATTCCTAATATTTATCTTCAGCCCTGACTTCTCTGAGCTCTAGATTTAAATATCCAACTGCCTACTTGATATTTCTCCTTGCGTCTATTAGAGTTATCTCAAACTGAACATATCCTAGGTACAACTCTTGATTTCCTCCATCTCATTCTTAGTCTGCTCCTCTTTCAACAGTTACTAAAAACAGAAAACTTGAGGTCATCAATTTTGCCCCTTTTTTTTCCCTTACACTACTTTTCATTATTAATTCCTGTCAATGCTCTCTCCAAAATTTATATCCTATACCTCTGCCTCTTTCTATCTTCACTGCTACTACCAAAGTCCAAGGTACTACCACACTGCACTTGGACACTAGAGTAGCCCATATCTATATACCCCATTTCCACTTCTGGTCCCCTGCAATGTGTTCTCTCAGCTTCCAGAGTTGCCTTTTAAAAATGCAAATAAGATCATGCCACTCCCCTAATTAAACCCAACAAATGGCTTCCTACTGCTCTTAAAGGCTCTACATGGTCTGCCCCCGACTACCTGTTCAATCTCATCTCCTACCACCCTGCCCCTCAAGCACCATACTGCAACCTGGACCACCCTGTCAGTACAGAGAACACAGAACTTCTCTTAACTCAAAGCATTTGTGCTTCAGGGCTCCAGCAAAGCTAGATGCTTCTTAGCTTCCAGATCTCATCTTGAAAGTCATCTCCATAGCAATGTCTTCCCTGACCACCCTATCTAAATTAGGATGTTTCTTGCCAGTCACTGTGGCTCACACCTATAATCCTAGCACTTTGGGAGGTCAAGATGGGAGAATCACTTGAGGCCAGGTGTTCTAGACTACCCTGGTCAACATAGCAAGATTCCCATCTCTATTTTTAAACAAGAAAATAAACAAATTATGGCCATTCTAAAAGCTGGAAGCATTCCCCTTGAAAACAAGCACAAGACAAAGATGTTTTATCTCACCACTCCTGTTCTACATAATGTTGGAAGTCCTGGCCAGAGCAATTGGGCAAGAGAAAGAAATACAGAGCATTCAAATATGAAGAGAGAAATGAAACTACCCCTGTTTGCTGGTGACATGATTCTATATCAAGAAAACCCCACAGTCTCAGCCCAAAGCTCCTTCAGCTGATAAACAACTTCAGTAAAGTATCAGGGTACAAAATCAATGTACAAAAATCACTAGCATCCCTATAAGCCAAAAACAGTCAAGCCAAGAGCCAAATCAGGAAAGCAATCCCATTTACAACCACCACAAAAAAAATAAAATTCCTAGGAATACGGCTAACCAAGAGGGTAAAAGATCTCTACAATGAGAATTACAAAATACCGCTCAAAGAAATCAAAGATGACACAAACAAATGGAAAAGCAATCCATGCTCATGGATAGGAAGAATCAATAGTGTTAAAATGGCCATTCTGCCCAAAGCAATTTACAGATTCAGTGCTATTCCTACCAAACTACCAATGACACTCTTCACAGAACTAGAAAAAGCTATTTTTAAAATTCATAAGGAACCAAAAAAAAGCCCAAATAGCCAAGCCAATCCTAAGCAAAAACAACAAAGCTGGAGGTATCACATTACCTGACTTCAAATTAAATTACAAGGCTGTAGTAACCAAAACAGCACAGTCCTGTCATAAATACAGACACACAGATCAATAGAGCAGAATGGCGAACCCAGAAATAAAGCCACATACCTACAGCCAACTGATCTTTGACAAAGTTGACAAAATCATACACTAAAGAAAGGACAACTGAACTGGAAGTTAAGACTGCTACCTAGCCATTTTGGGCTACACCTGCCTCTGTGTCAACAAGCTAAGAAGAGAGTTAACAGTGTTGTGTGGAATGACTGACCTAGACTATCAAGGTAAAATCAGACTACTACTTCACAATGGAGGTAAGGAAGAGTACATCTGTGACACAGGGGATCCCTTAGGGCATCTTTTACTATTACTAAACCCTGTAATTAAGGTCAACTTGGAAACTACAACAACCCAATTTAGGCATAACTACAAACAGCTCAGACCCTTCAGGACTAAAGTTTTGAGTTACTCCACTACTAAAAGCCAGGACCAGCTGAGAGGCTTGCTGAAGGTAAAGGGAATATAGAATGGATAGAAGAAGGTAATTATCAATAGTAGCTATGACCATATGACCAGTTACTGAACCAAGCACTATAATTATCATGAGCATTTCCTCCTTGTTTTGTTAAAAATGTGTTTGTGCATATATACACACCTGTATTAGGCAAATAACTGTTTTATTTCCTTTCTTATTCCTTTATCATGTAACATAAGATTTACTGACTTTATATTAGCATTTAAGGGTTGTTAGTTTTATGTAATAGTATTTAAGATTAGTGTCTATTCAGTTGTACAAAAGATAGTTGTATTATGTTAGGCAGAATCATTACCTTGTTATTGTCTTTATTTGGAGATGAAGTATGATGTAAGGAGATGTGTAAAGGTGCCAAGTTGACAAGGGGTGGGCTTGTTATAATTAATATTAGTTGTCAATTTGACTGGACTGAGTGATGCCTAGATGACTGGTAAAGTATTGTTTCTCGGTGTGTCTGTGAGGGTGTTATCAGGGGAAATGGACATTTAAGTCAGTGGACTGGGAGAGAAAGACCCACCCTCAGTGTGGATGGGTACAATCAGCTCAGCATAGCTAAAACAAAGCCAAGAGAAGATGACACTGACACACATTCACACTCCTTTCTCTCTCTCTCTCTCCCTTTCTTCCTCTCTTCCTCTCTCTCTCTCTCTCTCTCTCTGTCTCTCTCTCTCTCTCTCTCTCTGTCTCTTCCTGTCCTGGACGCTTGCTTCCTCTCCTCCTGCCCTTGGACCTCAGACTCTAGGTTCTTCGGCTTTTGAACTCTGAGACCTGCATCAGCACCCCCCTGGGGGCTTCGTGGGCCTCTGGCCTCAGACTGACAGCTGCACTGCGGGCTTTCCCGGTTTTGAGACTTTGGGACCTGGACCGAGCCATGCTACCAGCTTCTCTCTTTCCCCTGTTTGCAGATGGCCTATCATGGACTTCACTTTGTAATCATATGAGGCCATTCTCCTTAATAAACTTCCTTTTATATATAAATATAACCTATTGGTTCCATCCCTGTAGAGGGCGCTAACTAATACAACACTCTATTCAATAAACGGTGCTGGGAAAACTGGATTGCCATATGCAGAAGAATGAAACTGGAACCCTGTCTCTCACCACATACAACAATTAACTCAAAATGGATTAAAGATTTAAATCCATTTTAAAGACATAAACTAAAAATACTAGAAGAAAACCTAGGAAAAAATGTCCTGGACTTTGGCTTAGGCAAAGATTTATGACTAAGACCTCAAAAGCAAATGCAACAAAAACAAAAATAGATAAACAGGACTAAAACTGAAAAGCTTCTGCACAGCATAAGAAGTAACAGAGTGAATAGATAATCTGCAGAATAAGAGAAAATATTTGCAAACTATGGATCTGACAAGGAACTAATACCCAGAATCTACAAGGAACTCAAATAATGCAGCCGGGCACGGTGGTTCATGCATGTAATCCCAGCACTTTGGGAGGCCGAGGCAGGCAAATCACCTGAGGTCAGGAGTTCAAGACCACCATGACCAACAAGGTGAAACCCCATCTCTACTAAAAATACAAAATTAGCCAGACGTGGTGGTCCATGCCTGTAATCCCAGCAACTTGGGAGGCTGAGGCAGAAGAATCGCTTGAACCCAGGAGGCAGAAGTTCCAATAAGCCGAGATCACGCCATTGCACTCCAGCCTGGGTAATGAGAGCAAAACTCCATCTCAAAAAAAGAAAAGAAAAGAAAAAAAGAAACTCAAATAACTCAAAGGCAACAAAAACAACCCCACTAAAAAGCAGGCAAAGGACATAAACAGTTTTCAAAAGAAGACATACCAATGGCCAATAAGCATGTGAAAATATGCTCACAACTCACTAATCATCACTAATTATCAGAACTACAATAAGATACCATCTTACACCAGTCAGAATGGCAATTACAAAGTCAAAAAATAAGTTGCCAAGGATTCAGAGAAAAAAAAAAAAGGCTTATATATTATTGGTGGAATGTAAATTAGTACAACCTCTATGGAAAACGATTTGGATATCTCTCAGAGACCTAAACTACCATTTGATGCAGTAATGCAACTACTGGGTATATACCCAAAGGAAAAGAAATCATTATATCAAAAAGATACCCACAATCTATGTTTATCACAGCCTAATTTCTAACAGCAAAGATATCCATCAACAGATGAATGGATTAAAAATGTGGTATGCCATGGAATACTACTCATCCATAAAAAATAAAAAAAATCATGTCTTTTGCAGTAACATGGATGGAATGGGAAGTCATTATCTCAAGTGAAAAAACTTGGAAACAAAGTCAAATACTGCACATTTTCACTTATAAATGGAAGCTAAATAATGTGGACACATGGACACAGAGTGTGGACTAATAAACACTGGCAACTTGGAAAGGTGGGAGGTTGGGGGAGATGACAGATGAGAAATTACTTAATAGGTACGAAATATATTATTCAGGTGATAGCTACACTAAAAGCCCAGACTTCAACAATATACAATATATTCATGTTCTAAAACTGCACTCGTACCCATTAAATTTATACAAATAAAAAGAAACCCTCTACCTGCCTATATCAGCTGCCACCATCACAGTGGTAGGGCTGGACTAAGATCTCCAATACTCACTCTGGGCAGTAATGGGGATCCACCATTGAGGCACTTAACCAGGCAGTGCTCTAGTCTGCTCTCTCAGGCTTTCAAAGGGATGTCAAGGTGTTGGGGACAGGTCCTAACATGTGTAATAGATTATATTGTTTACTGAGAATAATAGCAAGGAAGACTGAGCTGGCTCCCAAGCCGAAAACTGCTCAGGACATTCGAAAATAGTAAACAATGTATGCATATCATACACTAGTTAAATCAGTTCTTTAAAAACAGGGTATGTGACCCTACCCTCATTGCTCCTTCGTGAAGAATGCTTTCTAGTTTGTCTTTAATCAGTAGTGAATAAGCACCAGCTGCCTGCCTAGTTCATCTTTGCGCCATGAGAAAACACAGAACACCTGCTTGTTATTATTATTATTGTTCAGAGACAATAAATACGTGGGTCAGAGTCTGCTCAAGGCTCTCAGTTCGGAATGCTGTTAGCTCCCGATCCCACTTTGCACTCTACCTTTGTGTTTTTTCTTAATTCCTTCAACACCACCGGGTTGGGGTCTCCACGACCAAGCTGGTCTCGGCATCAAGAGAGGTGGCAATGAGGAAAAACGAGTACCTGAGAGCCTTCCATGTGCTTGATCCTTTATATATATTGTCTCAACAAGCCTCAAAATAGCCCAATGAGACATCTGCATCATCATTTCAATTTTATAAACAAGGACGCAGACTCTCAGAAAGATTTATTTTTTCACGTACACACAGTTAGCAAAGAACATAGAAGAGCCAGACTCCAGAATCCAAATTGCTTAAAATCTTTAAAAGTCAGGTCCTAAAGAAATCCAATAGAAAATGGGTACATTTTAATGTTAAAATAATAATAGCAGTGGCAATAATACTTTTTATAAAATGCTTAATAAATGCCAGGCACAGTACTAAGGGTTTAACATTACTAATCTCTTATTTTTTCTTCCTTTTACTCCTTTCCACCCTTTTTCCTTTCTCCCTCTTTTCTTCTGCCCCTTTAAAACTTACATGAAGGCAAAGTAGTACTTAGTAGGAAAATCTGGAGGAGGAAGAGTGTGAAAAGGCAAATTCTGAGCAATTCATGATTTTATCAAAATTTTCTCCTATTAAATACTATTTTTAATAGTCTGAAGTTTTTAAGTCATTTTTTGAAGGGTGATGAATAAACGTAAGTAGGTAATTATGCTCAAAAAATCAACCGTCAGTGCCCAAGCATAATGGCTGATGCCTGTAATCCCAGCACTTTGGGAGGCTGAGGCAGGAGAATCACTTGAGTTCAGGAGTTCAAGACAAGCCTGGGCAAAATGGTGAAACCTTGTCTCTACCGAAAAACACAAAAAAATTATTTTAAAAATTAATAGTACCAAACAAATATATGCAAAATGTCACCCTCACAACAAATCAAAGAAATACAAATTGAAAAAGAAACCATTCTTTACTTCATAAAAATATGAAGTTTTAAAAATTATAAATTCCTTGCTTGTAGTCATTATTGGAGATAGTAAAAAAAAAAGAAAAAAAAATTATAAATTCCAGCATTGTCAAATGCACAGTAAAACAGGCACTCTCATATGTTGATAATGAAAATATAAATTCACGTATAAACTTTTGGAGAACAATTTGGAATTACGTATCATTGACCACAAAAATCATACTATTCTTTAACCATGTAATTCTAATTCTAAGTAAGAAATAATCGCAGGCAAAGATTCATGCAATAATGAATTATTACAAATCATATTTTGTTAATTTCAGTAACCATAAAAAGTGTTCAAGACATATTATTCATTGAAAAAAAGTTCTTTGGGCTTGTTGCTGGGGTTATGTGAATTGTGATTTTTCTTCATGCTTAGAATATCTTTAAAATGATCTATAACTAAAATGTGGTATTAAAAATGTCTTTTAATCCACAGTTTTGGTTTTTTGTGTGCATTTTTTTTTCTTTTTTTGAGCTAGGGTCTCATTCTGTCACCGAGGCTGGAGTGCAGTGGTGCAATCATGGCTTGCTGTATATATCTCAACCTCCAAGGCTCAACTGATCCTCCCATCTCAGCCTCTGGAATAGCTGGGACCATAAGTGCACATTACCACATCTGGCTAACTTTCGTATTTTTTGTAGAGGTGGGTTTTCACCATGCTGCCCAGGCTAGTTTCAAACACCTAAGCTGAAATGGATCTGTCTGCCTCTGCTTCTCAAAATACTAGGATTACAGGTGTGAGCCACAACACCCAGTTTCCAAAGTTTTGTTTTCATTAGTTATTCCCTACCATCTCAGCCTCCCAAATTGCTGAAATTACAGGTATTAACCACTGTGCCTGGCCTATAGGTATATATTTACATGCATAGACTATCTGTGGTACTATAAATAAGAAACTGGTAATGAATATTGCCTTTGAGAAGAAATTCTGGAGAAAAACTAGATAATGTTGGGGTGGTGATAAGAGGATGAATGTATTTCACTGAACTCCCTTTAGTATATTTCTTTCTTTCTTTCGAGACTGACTCTCCCTCTGTCGCCCAGGCTGAAGTACAGTGGCACAATCTCAGCTTACCGCAACCTCTGCCTCCTGGGTTCAAAAGATTCTCCTGCCTCAGCCTCTTGAGTAGCTGAGATTACAGGCGTGTGCCACCATGTCCAGCTAACTTTTTTGTGTTTTTAGTAAAGACAGGGTTTCACCATGTTGGTCAGGCTGGTCTCGAACTCCTTACCTCAAATGATCCACCTGCCTCAGCCTCCCAAAGTGCTGGGATTACACTGTGCCCAGCCACGTACTTTTCTTATTTGGAACTATATGCATGTTTTATATAATCAAAAAGTGAGCATCTTAAAGAACTCGCACGAATTTTTTTTGACTACCTGCCTGTCTGCTCAGTAGGTACAAATAATGGATGAAGAGTCACCCCCAATACATTATGGATTGTCTACTGTGAGACTGTGAAAGGAAGGTCAACTCGTCAGATAGACTGCCTGTTGACAAGCCCAGGCTTCAGTCCTGCCTGAGGTCAAGTTCTGCAGAAGGTGGTAAATTCGATTGTGAACATATTAAATTTGATGCAACATCAGATTATCCTAGTGGAAATAAATGTCTGGCAGGCAGTTAGGAATTGAGGACTGGAGTTTAGCAAGAAGAGGAAGGTAGGGGCAGACAGGCTGGGAGTAGCTTTGAACTGGATGAGTTTATAGGTGCTGAAGTGTAGAGGTTGTTAGGAGATAAAATATCAGGAACAGATTCTTGGGAAACACCTACATTTAGAAACCGGTGGAGAGGCCAGGAGCAGTGGCTCAAACTTGTAATCCCAATACTTTGGAAGGCTAAGGTGGGAGGATCACTGGAGCCCAGGGGTTCCAGAGCAACCTGAGTAACATGATGAAACCCCATCTCTACAAAAAATACAAAAATTAGCCAGGTGTTGTGGCATGCACCTGTAACCCCAGCTATCTGGGAGGCTGAGACATGAGGATTGCTTGAGCCTGGGAGGATGAGGCTGCAGTGAACCATGACTGAGCCACTGCATACCAGCCTGGGCAACAGAGTGAGACCCTGTCTCAAAAAAACAAAAAAGGAAAGAAAGAAATGGAGAGAGAAAGAGGAGATGGAAAGGGCAGTCAAATGGGGAAAAGAATCAGAAAACAAGAAGTAAAGAAAATAGGCCCAGGGGAAGAGTATCAAGAAGAAGGTGGTCGACAGTGTCAGATCCTGCATCAGGCAAGACGACTGTGTGAGACCATTCTTGTGTTGCTATAAAGAAGCACCCGATACTGGGTAATTTATAACAAAAGAGGTGTGATTGGCTCACGGTCTGCAGGCTGTAGAGGAAGCATGACACCAGCATCTGCTTCTGGGGAGGCCTTAGGAAGCTTTACAATTGTGGTGGAAGGCAAAAGGGGAACAGGCACATTACATGGTGAAAGCAGGAGCCAGAGAGAGTTGGGTCTGGAGGCGGGTGTCACATATTTTTAAATGACCAGATCTCACGAGAACTCCTTGGGTGAGAATTTTTGACGGGGATTAAGAATTTAATATCTATATATTCAGTGTGCTTCTCCCTGCAGGAAGTTGTTTCTAAATGAGTTCCTATGCAAACTCACAGCATTTTGCCATCTATTTGCATAAAACAGAGTGTATAATATTTATGAATAAATGCCCTTTGTATTATAAAATTTAATACTGTTTTTTATCCTTGATTTATTATTTAAGCAGATCAAATTAGGAGCAAATTTTACCAGAGCCAGGACCCATGTTTTCCATTTTAAACAATGCTCAACTAGCTTCAGAGCTTAGCATTCAACCTTTATTATCATTTATAGATATAATACAGAATCACAGTATTTTCACCTGAGTAAGACTTCATAGCTTAGGTCAGTCTAATATGCTTCCTTCATTTTACAGAGGAAAAAATATCTGAATAATTTGAATATGTCTAAAACCACATATAAGTCAACGGACAGGTGAAATTGAATCTTTCCAGGTCCAGTCTTCACTCTATATACCATATGGAATCATCCCACTCCTGGTTCCATTACCATTAAACAAGGGAGACTAGTTAAAAGGCAACAAGAAAACATCAAGGTATCTTACAGATTTTTACTCAAAACAAATCTGTATTAAAAATTATACTTGATATACTTGTTATTTACCACACCCTCAAACTACATGAAAACCAGTGGTAGCTTCCACTTTTGGCCATGATGGAGCAACAGATACCACATTTATACTCTGCCACAACAACTAGAATAATGAATAAAATATATAAAACAACTGTTTTTAGAAACTGAAAAATAGGCAGCACAGAAGTGTGATGCCTGAAAGAAGGGATACAAATTAATTTAGCCCCATAATTGCCCTGGCCTCTGCCTTTTAGAACCTACTGCCGTCTAGAAATATTCTGGGCAATAATGCACAAAGGGAAATCCAAAACAAAGCACAGAGGTCTTGCTGGGCTGGAGGGTCAGAGGTGAGAGTTAGGAAGACTAAAGTAGTTCAAGATATCAGGGCAGAACCCCCAAAAGAGGAGCTCCACAAGTATGCAAATAATTGGCTGCCAGAACAAAGCCAAACACTTTCTAAATGAAAAGAATATAAAACAAATGCACAACAGGAAAACATCAACGATGTCCATATTTTTTTATTTCTGAAATGTGAAAAAGTAGAAGAATGTAAAATATAACCAGAAGAAAAATGAATAAAGATTGTTAAAATGACTGAGATGATAAATTAGCAGACAAGAAAATTAAAAGTTATTGTAAGTACGTTCCAGTGTTTTTAAATATATATATTTAAAATATATTTCTTCTATATATATGTAGAAGAAGACATAAGAAAGAGTCAAAAGGAACTTCTAAAGATGAAAATTACAATATCTGAAATATGAAATTTACTAGATGGGCCAGGCACATTGGCTCACACCTATAATCCAAACACTTTCGGAGGTCAAGGCAAGATGATCGCTTCAGTTTGAGACTAGCCTGGGCAACATAGTAAGACCCTCATCTCTTAAAAAAAAAAAAAAAAAAAGGTATTTCAAAAATTAGCTGGGCACAGTGGTGCACACCTGTGGTCCTAACTACTTGAGAGGCTAAAGCAAGAAGATCACTTGAGCCCAAGAGTTACAGGATGCAGTGAGCTATGATCATGCCATTGCACTCCAGCCTGGGTAACAGAACAAGATTCAATCTCTAAAAAATAAAAATCCCAAAGTATTGGGATTACAGGCATAAACCACTATACCCAGCCATAAAAATATTTTTAAAAATAAAAATAAAATTCACTAAATGAATTAACCACAGAATAGATATGCAGAAGATCACCAGATCTGAAGATACAGCAGTACAATCTATAGAAACTGAAGCACAAAAACCGAATAAAAACAAACAGAGCATCATTGGCTGATGGGACAATATCAAGCAGTCTACATACATATAATCAGAGCCACAGAAGGTAAGGAAGGAGGGAGGAACAAAAAAAAAAATCTGAGTAAGTAATGGCAGAAAATTTCTAAATTTGATACACCTGTGAGTCCATATATCCAAAAAGCTCTATGAACCTAAACCAGAGGATAATCACGAATAAACTTAAAAAATGGAATGTCATAATCAAATTACTTCAAACCAGCAAAAACAGAAAACAAAAAATCTTAAAAGTAGCCCAAAGGAAAAAAAATAAATTTTATGGAGAAAAAGAGATAAGAAGGTCAGTAAACTCCTCCTCAGCAACTCTGCAAGTCAGAAAACAATGGAATAAAATCTTTAACCTACTTATGCCTAGCATTCCATTGTTGGAACACTAAGCATGTGGGAGTTATTTATATCCGACCGCTCAAGGTCATTACCAAGGTCTGATTTTTCACTCATGAAAAATTCGAAAAATTACAACCTCAGCACAAATGGGTTGAAGTGCTGGGGGAAAAAATTTCTCAATCTAGTACTTTAAATCCAGCAAAAAGATAAAGATATTATTAGACAAACAATATCTGAGATAATTTATCACCGGTAAATCTGTACTATACAATAAATTTTAAAGAAAAAACTTCTTTAGGCATAGGGATAATGTCAACCATATAAAAACTTGGATATACCAAAAAAAAATGAATAGTGCTAAATATGTGAAACCAATAAATATAAGACATTTTTCTTATTTTTAAATTTCTTTATAGATGATTTGTCTAAATAAAAATAACAATGTAGTTTAGAGTTTACAATACATGTAGATGTAAACTTAGTGACAACAGAATCAAATTTGGGAGCTGGAACAAAAGAATTAAACTGGGAAATATGCAGTTGTAAAGTTACAATATACATGAGCTGGAATTTCTGAAATAACCTAAAAGGTAAACTGTAAACCCTAAAGCAAATCCTAAAAACAATAAAGCAAAGAACTATAGTTAATTAGCCAACAGTAGAGATATAAAGAAATCATTAAAAACTCTCAATTCAAAAGAAGAAGAAAAAAAACAGAATGGAACAAATAGAAATAAACATCAAGGTGATAGATTAAAACCAACTATACTGAAATTTACGTTAAATGAGAATAGTCTAATGTTCCACACAATAAAACAGCAGAGATAATCAGACTAAAGAAAAAAGCAACTAGTAACTACATGCTATCTATAAGTCCACCTTAAATGTGGCACACAAAACAAAATTGAAACAAAAAAAATAAAAAAATAAAAATGACACAGATAAGTTAGAAGTAAAAAGTTTTTTAAAAAAAGTGTGTCATACAAAAGCTAATAACAAATCTGGAGACAGTACATTAATATATTAATTAGATTATTAAAAGTAAAAATTATCAGCCGGGCGCGGTGGCTCAAGCCTGTAATCCCAGCACTTTGGGAGGCCGAGGCGGGTGGATCACGAGGTCAAGAGATCGAGACCATCCTGGTCAATATGGTGAAACCCCTTCTCTACTAAAAATACAAAACATTAGCTGGGCATGGTGGCGCGTGCCTGTAATCCCAGCTACTCAGGAGGTTGAGGCAGGAGAATTGCCTGAGCCCAGGAGGCGGAGGTTGCAGTGAGCCGAGATCACGTCATTGCACTCCAGCCTGGGTAACAAGAGTGAAACTCCGTCTCAAAAAAAAAAAAAAAAAAAAAAGTAAAAAGTATCAATTACATATTAATTAATGTGATACAAAGTAGATTTAAAAACAAGTAATATCACCGAGCATGGTGCCTCACTCCTGTAATCCCAGCACTTTGGGAGGCTAAGGTGGGCATATCACAAGGTCAGGAGATAGAGACCAGCCTGACCAACATGATGAAACCCCATGCCTACCAAAAATACAAAAATTAGCTGGACGTGGTGGCACGAGCCTATAATCCCAGCTACTCAGGGGCTGAGGCAGGAGAATCACTTGAACCCGGGAGGCAGAAGTTTCGGTGAGCTGAGATCACGCCTCTGCACTCTAGCCTGGGCAACAAAGCGAGACTCCACCAAAAAAAAAAAAAAAAAAAAACAAGTAATAACATCTGAGAAAAATTATAAATATATATAGTAAAGGGCACAATTCACAAACAAGACTTAACAAGCCTAAATTAGTATACCCACCTAAAAACAGAGCTTCAAAATTTATAAGGGAAAAACAGGCAAGTGAAAGAAAAATAATGAATAAATCTACAATGTTAGTATTTGAACCCTTATCTCATAGTAAATTACAAAACAAGTACCCAGAAAATCAATAAGATTTAGAAGACTTGACCATCACTATCAACCAATTTGATCTAATTGACATTTACAGAATACTCAAATCCATAACAGCAGAACACATACTCTGGAATGAGGAGTTACTATTAATTAGGTATAGACTTCCAGTTTTGCAAGAAGAAAAATGTTCTGGAGATGAATGGTGGTGGTTGTTGCCTAACAATGTAAATGGACTTAACACTACTGAACTGTAAACTTTAAAATTGTTAAACTGTTCAATCTATGTTACGTATATTTTAACATAATTTAAAATAAATAATTTGTCCAGGTGCAGTGACTCACACCTGTAATCCCAGCACTTTGGTAGGCCCAGGTGGGTGATCATGAGGTCAGGAGTTTAAGACCAGCCTGGCCAAGATACTGAAACCCTATCTCTACTAAAAATACAAAAATTAATCAGGCATGGTGGCAGGCACCTATAATCCCAGCTACTTGGGAGGCTGAGGCAGAGAATTGCTTTACCCTGGGAGGCAGAGGGTGCAGTGAGCCAAGATAATACCACTGCACTACAGCCTGGGTGACAGGGCAAGACTCTGTCTCAAAAAATAAATTAAAAATAAAAATAAACAAATGATTTAGTAGAATTTACATCTGAGGCCAGGTGCAGTGGCTCACGCCTATAATCCCAACACTTTGGGAGGCCAAGGCAGGCGGATCACCTGAGGTCAGGAATGAGAGTCCAGCCTGGCAAACATGATAAAACTCCATCCCTGCTAAAAATAAAAAATTAAAAATTGGCTGGCCATGGTGGCGTACGCCTGTAGTCCCAGCTACTCGGGAGGCTGAGGCAGGAGAAGTGCTTGAACCTGGGAGGTGGAGGTTGCAGTGAGCCAAGATCATGCCACTGCACTCCAGCCTGGCAACAGAGCAAGACTCCATCTCAAAAAAAAAAAAAAAAAATTACATTAGACATCAATAATAAACAGCGTTCAGGTTAATCCTGAAGTATTTGAATTAAAACACCCGTGAGTAATATATGAGTCAAGGAATAAACATACAAGAGAACAGAAAATGTTTTGAAGTAGCTGAAAATGAAAACACAATATATCAAAATTTGTAGAATGTAGTTAAAACCAGTGCTTATAGGGAATCACATAGCTTCAGATGCTTACAGGAAAAAAAGTCAGGTCCAAAATCAATGATAGAAGATAAAAACAAAGTAAGCAGAAGGAAAACATAATAAAAATAAGAACAAATATCAATCAAACGTAAATGAAATCAAAATGAATTCAACAATATTCATTCATGCTAGTAATTAAGAAATACAAATTAAAACAATGTTAAGAAATGTTTTGCACATTACCCTAGCCAAAATGTTAAAAAAAAAAAAAAAAATTAATTGAAGGACAAATAGAGGCCAGGTGCAGTGGCTCACTCCTGTAATCCCAGCACTTTGGGAGGCCAAGTTCTGAGGACTGGTTGAGGCCACGTGTTTGAGGCTAGCCTGGGCAACATAGCATGATCCCATCTCTACAAAATAAAAAATAACAAAAATAGCCAGGCATGATGGTGTGCACCTTACAGTTCCAAATACTTGGAAGACTGACGCAGGATTACTTGAGTACAGGAGGTCAAGTCTACAGTGAGCTATGATTACACCACTGTACTCCAGGCTGGACAACAGAGCAAGACTCTGTCTCAAAAAAGAAAGAAGGGGAAGAGGAAAGGAGAAGAGAAAGAACAGGAAGAAGAAAAGAAGAGGAAAGGAAGGAGGAGGAGGAGAACAACAACAAGAAGAAGGGGATGAGGGGGAGGCGGGGGGAGGGGAGAGGGAGGAGGAGTAAGAGGAAGAGAAACAAAGAGAAGGGGAGGGGAGGGGAGGGGAGAGAGGGGAGGGGAGGGAGGGGAGGAGAGGGGAGGGGAGAAAGAGAAAATCTGAAGAAACTTGTATTTATTAAAACAATTGAATTCATAATCAATTTTCCCATGAAGAAAACTCCAGTCCCAGACAGCTTCACTGGATAATTCTATCAAATATTTAAGGAAGAAATAACAATCCTACACAGAGATTTTTAGAAAAGATACTAGGAGGAGGCATTTTCAAACTCCTTTGATAATGTAGCATTATACTGACAATGAAAGTAGACAGACATAAGAAAACTACAAACCAGTATCTTTAATGAACACAGATGAAAAAATTCTGAATAAAACTGCAGGAAATCAAATCCAACAATATCTAAAAAACAATACACCATGACCAAGTGGGATTGATTTTCAAATGTTAAACAAACCTTGCATTCCTAGAATATTTCTTCCCACAGAGTTGGGCTTAACATTTGAAAATGAATCAATGAACCACAATCAATCAGAATAACAAATAAAGCCATGTAATCAATTAAACAGATATAAAAGAAAGCATTTGACAGTATTCAAGATCCATTCATAATATACTTTTTAACAACTCTCATCAAACTAAGACTAGCATGAAACTTTCTCAACATGATTACTTAAATGTAAAAGTAAAAGCTATGATACCTCTGGAAGAAAGCAGGAGAAAATCTTCACAAGTCTGGGATAAACAAATTTTTTTTAGATAGTACTCAAGAAAACATTTAGATCCATACTGCATCTATTAAAATGGCTAAAATTAGACTGTCAGCTGGGTGCAGTGGCTCATGCCTGTAATCCCAGTACTTTGGAAGGCTGAGGCGGGCAGATCACCTGAGGTCAGGAGTTTGAGACCAGCCTGGCCAACATGGTGAAACCCCATCTCTACTAAAAATACAAAAAATTAGCCAGGCATGGTGGCATGTACCTGTAGTCCCAGCTACTTGTGAGGCTAAGCCAGGAGAATTGCTTGGACCTGGGAGGCAGGAGTTGCAGTGAGCCGAGATAGCACCACTGTACTCCAGCTTGGGCGACAGAGCAAAATTCTAGACAGATAAAATTGAAGACTGTCAACACCATGTGTTGGAGAAGATAACAATAACTGAAACTCTCTATTGTTGGTGAGCAGGTAAAGTGGTACAAACACTATGGCAAACAATATTGTAGTTTCCTTGAAGTTATACACTTACCATGTGAACCAGTAATTCTACATCTAGGTCTTTACCCAAGAGAAGTAAAAACTTATATAACACAGAGACTTGCACTTGAACGTTCATAGCAGTGTTATTCATAATACTAAAAATAAAACTAACCCAAAGGTACATCAACAACTGAATAAACTGTAATATATCTAGAATACCACAACAAAATACCAGTCAACATTAAAACGAGTAAATTACTGATATAAGAGCAATATGAATGAATCTCAAAAACATTACAATGAACAAACGATGCCAAACACGAAACATTCCATGCTGTGTGACTCCAAATGTATGAAACTTTAGAAAAGACGAATCTGATCTATAGTGACAGAAAGCAGGTCAATGGTTGCCTCAGGTAGGGGCACAGGGATGGACTGACTGGAAAACAGTACAGGGAACTTTCTGGGGTCATGGAAGTGTTCTATATCTTGACTGCACAGTCAAAATATAATTATATAAATCTGACTGCATGGATTCATTTGTTAGGTTCATTGAGCATTGAACTATATATTTTAAATGGATGTTTTATCATATTTGCATGTAAATTATACTTCAATAAAGTGATTTTTAAGAGGGGTATGTGTGTGTCCTACACATATACACATGGAAGATAGGCAGTAATGCTACAATGTTCCATGGCTGTGCAGTCCAGTGATTACGACTGCCAAAGTTTTCCCCTGCACAACTGCAGGAAAAGATTCATATAAGCACCAATCATTCTCCTATACTTCAGCTGAATGAATGAATCTAAAGTGGTACAAGACTACACTTATTTCAACAAAGTGGTTCTACCATTAATAAATAATGTAAAACTACACAAAAGATTTTAGTCTCTCCCTTGTAAAGTATGCAAAACATTTTCTGCCTCTCATACAAAGTGTCCTAAAGTGTCCTCTTGCTACCCACAGTCAATGAATCTAGTATTCTGAGTCACAATTTTGTGCTGCAATCAAATCCAAGAAGCTGTCATTTTTTATTTAACATTCATGGGCTGTAATCATGAAAAATTTATTCACTGTAAAATGGTTGCATTCCTTCCATAGTCAGACTCTTAATGATATAATGCAATATTCTTAAGAACATTTTAATGCTGAGGCATGTTAAAGAAAAGTAGCATAAAATAACTCAACAGACATGTATCATTTAACTCTCCCTAGTTAAAAAAATTAATTAAACAATGCAAAACCATAGCCAACAGTTAAATACTGGCTGAAGACTAAATAATTTTAAGTAAAGACATATTTAATCAGTTTCTTAGCACTACAATCACGCCGTTAAGAATACTAGATACAAAAATTGTGGGTCATTAATCTGTATTTCTAAACACCTAATACTGCTGCTCTCTTTCGGAGCTTTTTATGCCATATAATTCAAATGCACTAGTTTTTTATTACTGTCTAAATACTGTCTAATAAAAGATAAAAGTTCTGCCAAGTGACATTTAATTTTCTTGCCGTTTCTAAGCACTCCATGTTTTTGACAGTGACTTACAGAGTGAGGGGAGTACAATTTGTATTCACCCTGAGGGATATAGCCTAGCCCAATATCATCTTAGAACAAGGACCCAAAGCAAATATGGGGCTTGAATTCTGCTCTGGGGCAGGGCAGAGACTAACTCCAGCATACAGAATTAATAATTTGGCCTCATACACTCACTCTCAAGTCTCCAACCAAAATATCTTCCTAGGGCTCCAATCAAAGACATCTAAAGCTAGATGGAGCATCTCAGACCTATTCTACCACGTACCAACATACTTGATGATCCACCAAATCAAGAGGACTCAATTCTTCCCATTACCAATCCACAGTATACAATTCTAGCCAATCACTAAATTCAATCCTGACAACTACACTTCAAGCACCCACAATAACATTAGCCAATCTGTAATTATCTCCAGTCAAAGCTCTGAGCAAAACTGTAATATAAATAAAATGTGTCACTGGTTCTTCAAAGTCTCTTTTCTTCCCTTTGTTCTTTATCCTGTGATGTTCCTTTACTGATTTTCCTACTTCACCAGGCATTCACTGAGCTTGTGCTCTTTGTACCCACCTCTCTATTAAACCCCAGTCTTAGAGAAAGATTGAGAAATGCATTTTATAGCAAGCTGAGCATGAACCCTTCTCTAAAAATATATGTTTTAACCATGAGCAAAGAAATCATTGATTCATTCTGGTATCTTAGGGTGTTGAGGCAGTAGGGGGTAGGATGAGCAGAGAGAACTTCCAGCCCAGTATCAAATTACCATGGCAATCTCTGAACAATAAGTCAAGCCCAGCCTATCCCACACCATTTAAAGCTATGCTTTTTTTTAATCTAACATTACCACAAATCATCAGTTATAAAGCTCAAAGTCACACTGGTTTGCTAGCTTCCACAAAGGGCAGCTATAGTGACATTAACAGAACCATTTCTTACTACCTATGCATCTGTCAAACCATCTGAGCAAAGAGCTGAGAGGCAGTATGCCAGGCGGGCTTCTGGCAGATGGATATGGCTGGAAGCATTCAGCAGATCAGTTAGATGGTGAATGGTAAAACTGCCATTTGGAAATTAAAATTATCTGCCTAAACACCAATCACTCCAGCATTATTCTAGTTTAAAGTTTTCCAAGAAGGCCATTTTTCTCATTGGCTCATAAATGTGTTTCCTTACCCCCATGTCAGTCAAGACATTCTCCTAACTTATAATGCCTCTTATATTCACATACAAACCCTAACAATCCTTTAGGGCTTATTCAATTCCCACATTCTTTAAGAGGACTTCACCTGACTTTACAACCATAATTTTGTTAATAGTACTCCAAACACCATGTTTGAAACCTATTTTAATGTTTCCTCCAAATTCCAACACCTCTTTTCTTCTTTTGTTGAGATAGTCTTGCTCTGTCACCCAGGCTGGAGTGCAGTGGCGCAATCTCAGCTCACTGCAGCCTCTGCCTCTCGGGTTCAAGCAATTCTCCTGCCCCAGTTTCTCGAGTGCCTGGAATTACAGGTGCCTGCCACCAAGCCTGGCTAATTTTTTATATTTTTAGTAGAGATGGGGTTTTGCCTTCTTGGCCAGGCTGATCTCAAACTTCTGACCTCAGGGGATCTACCCACCTTGGCCTCACAAAGTGCTGGGATTACACACATGAGCCCCCACACCTGGTCTCCAAATTCTAATCATTGAGCACATTATTACTGTCTGTTGATCAGTCTGGTTCTCTGCATATTCATCTTACTATATTTAAGAGCTCTAAGTTTCTTGAAGGCAACTATCAGGTCCTTCTTAATCATTTATTCATTCAGCTAACCTTTAGTAAACGTCTACTGCTGCCAGGCCCTGTGTTAGGCATCAGGAATGTAAAACATAAAAACAGTCCAATTCTCAAAGGATTTAGATTCTCTCCTTTTTAAGTCTATATTAATTCTTTTGTACTCATTACAATGCCTAGTATAAAGTTAATACATTATAATTAATCAAAAGTTTGCAATTAATTGAACATAAACATCTTTAAATTTTAAAATATGTATCAACTATATTCTGTAGTTTAGATCCCTTTTCAAAAGAGGAGCTATGTGGTTATATATTTTTTACAGTTAAGACATTTGCAAAACTCCCATTCGCAATTGCTACAAAGAAAATAAAATACCTAGAAATACAACTTATAAGAAATGTGAAGGACCTCTTTAAGGAAAACCACAAACCACTGCTTAAGGAAATAACAGAGGACACAAACAAATGAAAAAATAGGGGGAGGATCCAAGATGGCCAAATAGGAACAACTCCAGAGTGCAGTTCCCAGAAAGAACATGCAGAAGGTGAGTGCCCACCATATTTCCAAACAAATGTTCACTGCCCACAGACCGGGAGATTCCTGGGACGAAAAGCACCACGAGTTTTCAGCACGGCAGTTTCAGCCAGTGCTGGGTTGAAGCAGAGAAACTCACATAAATCTGGGCGGCCATTTAAACTGTCACCTGGAATGCCTGGGAGAGAGCCTCCCATTCAACTGAAAGGAAGGGGCAGAGAGACAGAGCCAGGCGATCTGGCTCAGCGGGTCCTACCCCGACAAAACAAGCAATCTGAAATGCTGTTTAGCAGCAAATGCAGCTGGACCCAGGACAGTCCAGCTCAGTGGCGGGAAGGGCAACCACCACTACCGAGGCAGTCCACCACTACCGAGGCAATTCACACAGCAGCTGGACAGAGCCTGCGGCAGCTCAGCAACACCTCTGCTGGCAGACTGTGACTAGACTACTCCATGCAGGGAACAGCATCTATGAAAAAGGCAGGAGCACAACAGGAACCTATCAATAAAGCCAACCTTCCTGGGACAAAACACCTGGAAAAAGAGGCAGTTATGACTTCTGCTACAGCAGACATAAAAGTACCCGCCAAGCAGCTCTGCACAGAACAACGGAGCTCCCAGCACAGCACTTGAGCTCCTATAATGGACAGACTGTCTCCTCAAGCAGCTCCCAGACCCCCATATACCCAAAGAGATACCTCATAAAGGACAGCTCAGGCTGACATCTGGCAGGTACCCTTTTGGGATGAAGATAACAGAAGAAGAAACCGGCAGCAACCCTTACTGTTCTGCAGCCCCCACGGGTGATCCCCAGGCAAGCAGGGTCTGGAGTAGACCTCCAGCAGTCCTGCAGCAAAGGGGCCTGCCTGTTAGAAGGAAAATGAAGAAACAGAAAGAAATAACTTCATCATCAACGAAAAGGAGGTCCACTCAGAAACCCCATCTGAAAGTCACCAACTACAAAGACCACAGGTAGATAAAGCTCCTAAGATGGGAAGAAACCAACACAAAAAGGATGAAAACACCAAAAACCAGAACACCTCTCCTCCTCCAAGGGATCACAACTCCTCACCAGCTAGGGAACGAGGCTGGATGGAGAACGAGTCTGATGAACTGACAGAAACAGGCTTCAGAAGGTGGGTAATAACAAACTTCTCTGAGCTATAAGAACTGTTCTGACCCAATACAAAGAAACTGAAAACCTTGAAAAAATGTTTGACGAAATGCTAATGACAATAAACAGCTTAGAGAAGAATATAAATCACTTGATGGAGCTGAAAAACGCAACATGAGAACTTCGCAGAGCATACATGTTTCAATAGCCGAATCGACCAAGCAGAAAAAAGGATATCAGAGATTGAAGATCAACTCAATGAAATAAAACAGAAGGCAAGATTAGAGGGAAAAAAATGAAAAGAAATGAACAAAGCCTCCAAGAAATATGGGATTATGTGAAAAGACCTAACCTACGTTTGATAGGTGTACCTGAATGTGACGGAGAGAATGAATCCAAGCTGGAAAACACTTTTCAGGATATTATCCAGGATAACTTCCCCAACCTAGCAAGCCAGGCCACCATTCAAGTCCAGGAAATACACAGAACACCACAAAGATATTCCTCAAGAAGAGCAACCCTAAGCCACATAATCATCAGATTCACCAGGGTTGAAATGAAGGAAAAAATGCTAAGGGCAGCCAGAGAAAAAGGTCGGGTTACCCACAATGGCAAGCCCATCAGACTCATAGTGGATCTCTCCATAGAAACACTGCAAGCCAGAATAGAGTGGGGGAATATTCAACATTCTTAAAGAAAAGAACTTTCAACCTAGAATTTCATATCCAGCCAAACTGAGCTTCATAAGTGAAGGAGAAGAAAATCCTTTCTGGACAAACAATTGCTGAGAGATTTCATCATCACCAGGCCTGCCTTACACGAGCTCCTGAAAGAAGCACTAAACAAGGAAAGGAATAACCAGTACCAGCCATTCCAAAAATGTACCAAATGGCAAGGACCATCAACACAATGAAAACAATGCATCAACTAACAGGCAAAACATCCAGCTAGCATCAAAATGGCAGGATCAAATTCACACATAATGATATTAGCCTTAAATGTAAATGGGCTAAATGCCCCAATCAAAAGACACAGACTGGAAAACTGGATAAAAAGTCAAGACCCATCAGTATGCTGTATTCAGGAAACCCATCTCACATGCAAGGACACACATAGGCTCAAAATAAAGAGATAGAGGAAGATATATCAAGCAAATGGAGAGCAACAAAAAGCAGGAGTTGCAATCCTAGTCTCTGATAAAATGGACTTTAAACCAACAAAGATGAACAACGACAAAGAAGGGCATTACATAATGGTAAAAGGATCAATGCATCAAGAAGAGCTAATGATACTAAATATATATACACCCAATACAGGAGCACCGAGGTACATAAAGCAAGTTCTTAACAACCTACAAAGAGACTTAGACTCCCATACACTAACAGTGGGAGACTTTAACACTCCACCGTCAATATCAGACAGATCAAAGAGATAGAAAATTAACAAGCATATCCAGGACTTGGACTCAGATCTGGAACAAGCAGATCTAATAGACATCTACAAAAATCTCCACCCTAAATCCACAGAGTATACATTCTTCTCAGTATCACATCGCACCTACTCTAAAATTGACCACATAATTGGAAGTAAATCACTCCTTAGCAAATGCAAAAAAATGGAAATCATAACAGTCTCTCAGACCACAGGGCAATCAAATTAGAACTCAGAATTAGGAAAGTAACTCAGAACCGCACAGCTTCATGGAAACTGAACAACTGGCTCCTGAATGTCGACTGGATATACAATGAAATGAAGACAGAAATAAAGATGTCCTTTGAAACCAACGAGAACGAATATACAACTTACCAGAATCTCTGGGACATATTTAAAGCAGTGTCTAGAGGGAAATTTATCGCAATAAAGGCACACATGAGAAGCATGGAAAGATCTAAAATTGACACTCTATCATCAAAATTGAAAGAGCTAGAGAAGCAAGATTAAAATAACTGAAAAGCTAGCAGAAGACAAGAAATAACTAAGATCAGAGCAGAACGGAAGGAGATAGAGACACAAAAACCTTTTTAAAAAATCAATCCAGGAGCTGGTTTTTTTAAAAGATCAACAAAATAGACCACTAGCTAGATTAATAAAAAAGAAAAGTGAGAAGAATCAAACTGATACAATAAAAAATGAAAAAGGGGATATCACCACTGATTCCACAGAAATACAAACTACAATCAGAGATTACTACAAACAACTCTATGCACATAAACCAGTAAACTTGAAAGAAATGGATAAATTCCTGGAAACTTGCACCCTCCCAAGCCTAAACCAGGAAGAAGTTGAAACCTTGAATAGACCAATAACAAGGGCTGAAGTTGAGGCAGCAATTAATAGCCTACCAAACAAAAAAAGTCCAGGTCCAGATGGGTTCACAGCCAAATTCTATCAGATGAACAAAGACGAGCTGCTACCATTCCTTCTGAAACTATTCCAAACAATCCACAAACAGGGAATCCTTCCCAATCATTTTATGAGACCAACATCATCCTGATACCAAAACCCAGCAGAGACGCAACAAAAAAAGAAAACTTCAGGCCAATCTCCATGATGAACATAGATGCAAAAATCCTCAATAAAATACTGGCAAACAGATTGCAACAGCACATCAAAAACTTATCTATCACAATGAAGTAGGCTTCATTCAGGGGATGCAAGGCTGGTTCAACATATGCAAGTCTATAAACTTAATCCACCACATAAACAAAACCAAGGATAAAAACCACATCTCAATAGATGCAGAGAAGGCCTTCAACAAAATTCAACAACACTTTATGCTAAAAACTGAACTAGGTATCTAAGGAACGTATCTTAAAACAATAAAAGCTATTTACGACAAACCCACAGCCAATATCATACTGAATGGGCAAAAACTGGACGCATTCCCTTTGAAATCCGGCACTAGACAAGGATACCCTCTCTCACCACTCCTATTCAATATAATATTGGAAGTTCTAGCCAGAGCAATTTGCAAGAAAAAAACATAAAGCATATTCAATTAGGAAAAGAGGAAGTCGAACTGTCTCTATTTACAGACGGCATGATTGTATATTTAGAAGGCCCTATCATCTCAGCCCAAAATCTCCTTAAACTGATATGCAACTTCAGCAAAGTCTCAGGATACAAAATCAATGTGCAGAAATCACTAGCATTTCTATACACCAATAACAGATTAACAGAGAGCCAAATCATGAGCAAACTCCCATTCACAATTGCTACAAGGAGAATAAAATACCTAGGAATACAACTAACAAAGGATGTAAAGGACCTCTTCAAGAACTACAAACCACTGATCAAGGAAATAAGAGAGGACACAAACAGATGGAGAAACATTCCATGCTCATGGTTAGGAAGAATCAATATGCAAATGGCCACACTGCCCAAAGTAATTTGTAGATTCAATGCTATCCCCATCAAGCTGCCAATGACCTTCTTCACAGAACTGGAAAAAAACACCTTAAATTTTATATGGAACCAAAAGAGAGCCTGCAAAACCAAGACAATCCTAAGCAAAAGAACAAAGCTGGAGGCATCACGCTACCTGATTTCAAACTATACTATAAGGCTACAGTAATCAAAACAGCATGGTACTGGTACCAAAACAGAGATATAGACCAGTGGAACAGAACAGAAGCCCTGGAGGCAACGCCACACATCTACAACTATCTGATCTTTGACAAACCTGAAAAACAAGCAATGGGGACAGGATTCCCTGTTTAATAAATGGTGCTGAGAAAACTGGGTAGCCATTGTGCCGAAAGCAGAAACTGGACCCCTTCCTGACACCTTACACTAAAATTAACTCCAGATGGATTAAAGACTTAAACATAAGACCTAACACCATAAAAACCCTAGAAGAAAACCTAGGCAAAACCATTCAGGACATAGGCATAGGCAAGGACTTCATGACTAAAACACCAAAAGCATTAGCAACAAAAGCCAAAATAGACAAATGGGATCTAATTAAACTCCAAAGCTTCTGTACAGCAAAAGAAACAATCATTTGAGTGAACCAGCAACCAACAGAATGGGAAAAATTTTTGCAATCTACCATGTGACAAAGGGCTAATATCAAGAATCTACAAAGAACTAAAACAGATTTACAAGAAAAAAACAAACAAACCCATCCAAAAGTGGGCGAAGGATATGAACAGACACTTTTCAAAAGAAGACATATATGAGGCCAACAAACATATGAAAAAATGCTCATCATCACTGATTATTAGATAAATGCAAATCAAAACCATGTTGAGATACTACCTCATGCCAGTTAGAATGACAATCATTAAAAAAACTGGAGACAGGCCGGGCACGGTGGCTCACGCCTGTAATCCCAGCACTCTGGGACGCCGAGGTGGGTGGATCACGAGGTCAAGAGATCAAGACCATCCTGGCCAACATGGTGAAACCCCATCTCCACTAAAAATACAAAAATTAGCCGGGCATGGTGGCACACGCCTGTGGTCCCAGCTACTCGGGAGGCTGAGGCAGAAGAATCGCTTGAAACCAGGAAGCGGAGGTTGCAGTGAGCCGGGATTGTGCCACTGCACACCAGCCTGGTGACAGAGCAAGACTCCCGTCTCAAAAAAAAAAAAAATCTGGAGACAACAGATGCTGGAGAGGATGCAGAGAAACAGGAACACGTTTACACTGTTGGTGGGAGTGTAAACTTCCACAATGGGAGTTCAACCATTGTGGAAGCCAGTGTGGCAATTCTTCAAAGATCTAGAACCAGAAATACCCTTTTACCCAACAATCTCATTACTGGGTATATACCCAAAGGTTATAAATCATTCTACTATAAAGACATATGCACACATATGTTTATTGTGGCACTGTTCACAATAGCAAAGACTTGGAGCCAATCCAAATGTCCGTCAATAACAGACTGGATAAAGAAAATGTGGCACATATACCATGGAATACCATGCAGCCATAAAAAGAATGAGTTTATGTCCTTTGAAGGGACATGGATAAAGCTGGAAACCATCATTCTCAGCAAATTAACACAGAAACAGAAAACCAAACACCACATGTTCTCACTCATAAGTGGGAGTTCAACAATGAGAACACATGGATACAGGGAGGGGAACATCACACACCAGGGCCTGTTGGAGGATGAGGGACTAGGGGAGGGATAGCATTAGCAGAAATATCTAATGAAGATAACAGGTTGACGGGTGCAGCAAACCACCATGGCATGTGTATACCTATGTAACAAACCTGCACGTTCTGCAAACATACCCCAGAACTTAAAGTATAATTTTTTTTTAAATTTGCAAAACAAAAAATGTGCTTGATTTGCTAACTGGAAGAGATAAATCACTGTAAAATTCATAGTCTTCAATGTTTTTATTCAATCTAAAGATTGGAGATCACTGATTTCACAAAATAGAGCTGTAATTATATCATACCTTAACCTCCATCCTTTTTTTTTTTTTTTTTTTTTTGAGACAGAATGTCACCCTGTGGCCCAGCCTGGAGTGCAGTGGCACAATCTTGGCTCACTGCAACCTCCGCCTCCCAGATTCAATCAATTCTCCTGCCTCAGCCTCCCAAGTAGTTGGGATTACAGGCGCATGGACACCATGCCCGGCTAGTTTTTGTATTTTTTTAGTACAGACGGGTTTTCATCATGTTGGCCAGGCTGGATCGACCCACCTCAGCCTCTCAAAGTGCTGGGATTACAGGTGTGAGCCACCGTGCCTGGCTCGAAGCTCCATACTTCTATATTGAAAAGTCAAAGCTTTTAAGTTTCTTCTGCTCACAATCAAATAAGATCTGTACTTTAATTTCCAAAATATTTAGTCCAGTGAGAGTTCTGATCAATCCATCTTAAAATCAATAATAACCAATTTCTCTGTGGCTGTTCAGTGAAAAAATATCTTCTAGTGATGAAATGCAAAAGTCTAACAGGTAACATTTGCCATTTCCAAAGAGTTACTACTCACTACCTCCCTGAAAAAGAGAGATATAAATGATATTATTGGCATTTTGCAGAAGTAAATAGTAAATTATTTAAAAGAATTTCTCAGGGACAGAGACCCATAATTTCAGAATTGTGACTATAATTCATTATGAAATTTTAGCCAAAGCAATTTAAGATCCCATTTCCCTTTGAAAGCATAAAATGTCAGTAAGGTTCATCTACATTACTACGATTTCATTATCCTCATTCAAGCTACAAATCTTTCAAGACAAGACTATTCTAGTTTATTTCGTCAATCACAAGAATCTTACATACCTACTTAAATAACTCAGTGTTCAGGGATTAAGTGTAACTGCAATATACTATCCCTGTAACCATCACTGTTAAAGACTAATCAAGTGTTCATGCCCTACTTCTATCAGGAGTGTGCCTCTATCATTTGTATCAGTAGCAAAGCTAATATGAAAAATGATCTCAAGTGTTATTTTGCTCTACAGAAAACTATAAAAAGAGAAAAATGAAACATTAAAAAGTACCATAAATTCTATTTTATAGTATAATGACATAAATGCAAAGGTTTAATAGACTAGCACTGCAGCAAAACATTTTATAAATCCTGACAGAATTCTATCTACTGTTCCAGCATTAAAAAATAAAAATTAAAAACTAGAAAAAAATAGAATGGAGTTATTTTAAGTGATTTCCAAGGACTCACATAAACTTAAGGGAAAGGGATAGAAAGAAATATTCCACGCAAATGGACATCAAAAGCAAGCAGGAGTAGCTACTCTTGTATCAGACAAAACAAACTTTAAAGCAATAGCAGTTTTAAAAGACAAAGAGGGACATTATATAATGATAAAAGGACTGGTCCAACAGGAAAATATCACAATTCTAAATATATATGCACCTAACATTGGAGTTCCCAAATTTATAAAACAATTACTACGAGGCATAAGAATTGAGATAGACAGCAACACAATAATAGTGAGGAACTGTTCTAACCCAGGAGATGGATAAATTCCTGAAAATATACAACCCTCCCAGATTAAACCAGGAAAATATAGAATCTCTGAACAGACCAACAACAAGCAGCAAGATTGAAATTGTAATTTTAAAACTTTCAGCAAAAAAAAAGTCCAGAACCAGGCAGATTCACAGTTGAATTCTATCAGACACTCAATGAAGAATTGGTATCAATCCTATTGACAGTATTCCAAAAGATGGAGAAAGATGGAATCCTTCCTAAACCATTTTATGAAGCCAGTATCACCTAATACCAAAACTGGGGAAGGACAGCAAAAAAAGAAAACTACAGACCAATATCCCTGATGAAAACAGAAGCAAAAATCCTCAAAAAAATACTGGCAAACTGAATCCAACAGCATTATCAAAATGATAATCCACCATGACCAACTGGGTTTCATATCAGGGATGAGGATGTTTAACATATGTAAGTCAATAAATGTGATACACCACATAAAACAGAATTAAAAGCAAACACCACATGATCATCTCAATAGATGCAGAAAAAGCATCTGACAAAATCCGGCATCTCTTTATGATTAAAAACCTCAGCAAATCAGCATAGAAGTGACACACCTTAATGTAATAAAAGCCATCTTCAACAAACCCAGAGCCAACATTATACTGAACAGGGAAAAGTTGAAAGCATTCCCCCTGTGAACTGGAACAAGACAAGGATACCCACTTTAACCAAAGCTATTCAACATAGTACTGGTAGTCCTAGTGACAGAAATCAGACAAGAGAAAAAAATAAATCACATCCAAATCAGTAAGGAGGAAGTCAAACTGTCACTTTTTGTTGACGATATGACCATATACCTAGAGAACCCTAAAGATTCATCGTCCAAAAAGCTCCTATAACTGGTAAATAAATTCAGCAAAGTTTTAGGATACAAAATTAATGTGCATAGATCAGTAGTTCTGCTATAAACCAACAGTGACTAAGCTGAGAATCAAATCAAGAACTCAACCCCCTTCACAATAGCTACAGAAAAAAATAAAATACTGGTGTTCACAGCCGCCACCACACCGCCATCGCTCTCCAACACCAGCGCCGCCTCTCGCTGGCGAGCTCTAGCCGAAGGAGAGGCGGGTAAGTAAGGCGGTCTCTATACCATGGCTGGTACAAAGCAAACTGCCCGCAAATCTACCAGTGGTAAAGCACCCAGGAAGCAACTGGCTACAAAAGCTGCTCACAAGAGTGCACCTCTACCGGAGGGGTGAAGAAACCTCATCATTACACGCCTGGTACTGCGGCACTTGGTGAAATTAGATGTTATCAGAAGTCCCCTGAACTTCTGATTCGCAAACTTCCCTTCCAGCGTCTGGTGTAAGATATTGCTCAGGACTTTAAAACAGATCTGCGCTTCCAGAGCACAGCTATCGGTGCTTTGCAGGAGGCAAGTGAAGCCTATCTGGTTGGACTTTTTGAAGACACCTACCTTCGCGCTATCCAAGTCAAATGTGTAACAATTATGCCAAAAGACATCCAGTTAGCATGCCGCACATGTGGAGAATGTGCTTAAGAATCCACTATGATGGGAAACATTTCATTCTCAAAAAAAAAAAAAATTCTCTTCTTCCTGTTATTGGTCATTCTGAACGTTAATTTTTTTTCCATGGGGTAAAAAGGTACCTAAGTATATGATTGCAAGTGGAAAAACAGGGGACATAAATCACGTATTGGTAGTTTTTCCATTTTCATTTGGTGTGAATTTTTAATATAAATGCAGAGACATAAAGCATCAATGAAAGTTAAAATGTTTCAGTGAATAAGTTTCAGTGGTTCAACTTTATAATAATTATAAATAAATCTGTTAAATTTTTCTGAAAAAATAAAATACTTAGGAACATACCTAACCAAGGAGGTGAAAAACCTCTGCAAGGAAAACTACAAAACACTGCTGAAAGAAATCACAGATGACACAAACAAATGGAAACACATCCCATATTCATGGATGGTTAAAATCAATATTGTAAAATGACTATATTGCCTACAAATTCAACGCAATTCGCATCAAAATATCACCATAATTCTTCACAGAACTAGAAAAAAAAATCCTAAAATTCATATGGAACCAAAAAAGAGCCTACACAGCCACAGTAAGACTAAGGAGAAAGAACAAATCTGGAGGTGTCACACTACTGACTTCAAACTATACTCTAATGTCATAGTTACAAAACAGCATGGGTACTGGTATAAAAATAGGTACATAGACTGACAGAACAAAATGGAGACCCCAAAAATAAACCCAAATACTTACAGCTAACTGTTCTTTGGCAAAGCAAACAAAAACAAAGTGGGGAAAGGACAACCTATTCAAAAAATGGTGCTGGGATAATTGCCAAGCCACATATAGAATGAAACTGGATCCTCATCTCTCATCTTATACAAAAATCAACTTAAGATGGATCAAAGACTTAAATCTAAGATCTGAAACCATAAAGATTCCAGAAGATAACATCAGAAAAACCCTTCTAGATATTGGCTTAGGCAAAGACTTCATGACCAAGAACCCAAACACAAATGCAACAACAAAATAATATACACACATGGGACTTAATTAAACTTAAAAGCTTCTGCACAGCAAAAGAAATAATCAGCAGAGGTCAGGCACAGTGGCTTGCACCTGAAATCCCAGCACTGTGGGAGGCGGAGACGAGCAGATCACTTGAGGTCAGGAGTTCAAAACCAGCCTGGCCAACATGGTGAAACCCCGTCTCTACTAAAAATACAAAAATTAGCCGGGGGGTGGTGACATACACTTGTAATCCCAGCTACTAGGGAGGCTGAGGCAGGAGAACCGCTTGAACCTGTGAGGCAGAAGTTACTGTGAGCAGAGATTGCACCACTGCACTTCAGCCTGAGTGACAGAATGAGACTCCTGTCTTTTAAAAGAAAAACAAAATAATCAGCAAAGTTAACAGACAATCCACAGAGTGGGGAAAAAATCTTCACAATCTATACATTTGACAAAGGACTAATATTCAGAATCTACAAAGAGCTCAAACAAATCAGCAAGAAAAAAAACAAATAATCCCATCAAAAAATGGGCCAAAGACATGAATAGCCAATTCTCAAAAGAAAATACACAAATGGCAAACAAGCATATGGAAAAATGCTCAACATCACTAATTATTGGGGAAATACAAATCAAAACCACAATGCAACACCATCTCACTCCTGCAAGAATGGCCATGATAAAAAAATAATATATATTGGCAAAATAATAGTGAAAAGGGAACATTTTTACACTGTTGGTGGGAATGCAAACCAGTACAACCACTGGGAAAACAGTGTGGAGATTCCTTAAAGAACTAAAAGTAGATCTACCATTTGATCACTACAATATATTTAGGTGTGGGTTTAATTATTCTGCTTTGTAAATGTTGAGCTTTTCTATAAGTTTAAGTCTTTCAATAATTTTAGAAAATTCTCAACCATTATCTCTTCCAATATTGTCTCTCCTGCATTTTCTTGACTTGCTTTCTGGGATTCTGACTAAAGACCTATATTAAACCTTCATATTCTATTTCTCTTAACCTCTCTGTCATATATTCCATTTCTCTGCCTCTGTGCCACATTCTATGTGATTTCTCCAAACCATCTTCTAGTTCATTAATTCTCTCTGAAGCTAGTTTTAATTGCTATTTAACCAATCTGTTGAGGTTTTTATTCCAACAACTACATTTTTCATGCACAGACATTCTATTTGGTTCATTTCCAAATCTTCTTGGTCATATCTGATATTCGCTTGCTGCTTGCTCACTTTTGTGAGTTCATCTCTTATTTCTTTAAATACTTTATACATAGTCATTTAATATTCTATACCTGATCCCTTCAATATCTTAACTTCTTGAGATCTGTTGTATTTTTCAGCCAACTCTTAATAATGATTTGTTTCCTTCTATATTTGATGATCTTGGATTGTGACTTCAAATCTAGTTGATCTTAAAGAGATAATTCTAGGTGGCAAATTAGGAATGTTTTCCTTCAGAGAGAGAATTTATATTTGCTTCTTCCAGGAACCATGGGCTCTATCAACTTTCTCTGGCTCCCTTCAACCGTCCCTGGCTTAAGGCTGGAATTTCATATTCAGCTGTCTTATCTTGTTACCTACCTAAGGCATGATACTTAGATCCTAAAGTATCATGGAGGTGATACATGTACCTCCATGGCTACCTTTCATGTGTGATTATCTTTTACTGTTCCAGTCTTAGTTCATAATGTTTAGTTGTAATTTTGTCATTGTTGTTATTTTGATTTCCTTTACTTTTGATAAATGTTGTATGATTTCACTTAATTTCTGCAAGTCCAGCAATGCATTCATCAGTATTTTGTTGTGAAAGGTTCCTATAACTTAACCTGTCTGTTATTCTTCCAAAGGTGAAATATCCAAATCCTTTCCTTATCCATGCTCATCTTTTACTTGATAAATAATTCCAGAGGAACTGTCATGGACTAATTTTAACATTTATCATAGGTAATTTGTTATTCAGAGTTCATTTACATGATAAGATGTAAACTGTCACCAAGAAACCAAAAATGTTGAGGTATTTTTGTCAAGTAGTACCTCATTAATGTGGATAAGGTGAGGATTCAGCATGTCAGAAATATTGGCTGGATGCGGTGGCTTACGCCTGTAATCCCAGCACTTTGGGAGGCCAAGGCAGTGGATCACCTGAGGTCAGAAGTTCAAGACCAGCCTGGCCAACATAGCAAAACCACGTCTCTAGTAAAAATTCGCCAGGTGTGGTGGTGGGTGCCTGTAATCCCAGCTACTCAGGAGGCTGAGACAAGAGAACAGCTTGAACCCGGGAGGCAGAGGTTGCAGTGAACCAAGATTGCACCACTGCACTCCAGTCTAGGCAATGAGAACAAGACTCCGTCTCAAAAAAAAAGAAAGAAAAGAAAAGGAATTTCAGTTTATTTCCAAGTGAATGCTGACCCAAAAAGAGTTGATATATAGATGGCCTGCTCAAAATGACTGCTTGAAAATGGTTCACATACACATGGACTCAGGGAGAGGAGCATCACACACTGGGAGCAGTTGGAGGTGGGGGGTAGAGGAGAGACAGTAGGAAATGGGGAGGGAAAGGAGGATGGGGAGGGATAACATGTGGAGAAATGCCAGATATAGTATGCACCTAAAGTTAAATAAATAAATAAATAGAAAATGGTTCACATAAATTCATTAATCATGCATGCCCCTGGGTATCTTTATCTTATCTATATGTTTAGAAACAGCTTTTCTACAAAGATCAACTGATAGGCCCTAATCTAAAATGTTGGTTAAAATGTCATTAAATAGTTTTACTTAGCCAAACTTGTATAACCAGGATCAGTTCAAATAATACTAAAAACGTCAGTCTCCAAAGAATCCAAAAGTATTCCAGCCATAGTAATTTGTTTTTTGTTTGCTTGTTCAAGTACTATAGCTTTTAAAGTTCAATCTTTTAAAAAGTTAAACTTAAGACCCATAACGTTCAGCCCAAACCCAATTACCAAGTCTACTAATTCTGCCTGCTAAATTTATCTACCACATTCCATTCCTACTGCCACCACCCCAGCCTAAGACAAAATTTATCATTTCTTTCCTGAGTAGAGCAACAGCATCTATTTCCCCACCTATAGTCTTGCCCCTCTGTAGTCCATCATCCATACTATAACCAAAGTGGTCTTTCTTCAGGACATAATCTTAGTATTTGACACAATGGATCATTCTCTCCTTCACTTAGCTTCTAGGATACCATGTTCTCCAGTTTTTTCTCTTACCACATTGGCTGCTCCTCCTCAGGCTCCTTTGCTGGTCTTCCCACCTTTTCCTAAATTCTGAATGTTGAAGTGCCACAAGACTCAGTCCTCAACCTTCTCTCTTCTATTCAAACACTTTCTAAGTATCTCATCAAGTTTTATTTTGGCTTTAACTATCACCTATGTGCTGGCAAATCTCAAATTTATACCTTGAGCTCTGATCTCTCCCATGGGCATAAATACCTACTTGTCATCTCCAACTGGATGTCTAAGAGGAATCTCAAATTTAATATCTAAAACAGAACACTTGGTTTTGTATTACTCCCCACCAAAAAAAGAATTTCTCCTTCAGTACTTCCTGTCTCAGAACTGGCATCAGCATTCACCCAGTAGCACAGGTTAAGGACCTCTGAGTCATCCTTGATTCCTCTCTCTCTCTCTCTCTCAAAACCCAAATTCCAATACCTCCAAATCCTACTTGATGCTATCTGGAAAACACATCCTAAATCCAACTATTTTTACCACCTCAACAGTTATCACCCTAGTCTAAGTTATCATTTCTTTCCTGGATTGCAGCAACAGCACTCTAACTGATCTTCCTGCTTCTAGCCTTACCAGTTTTTACTTTATTCTATGCTAGCCACAGAATGGCCTCTCCAAAACATAAGTCACATTGGTTCCCTGCTCAAAACTTCCCAATGGCTTCCAATCATATTTAAAATAAAACCCAACTTCTTATCATGGCTTACAAGGTCCCGTAACTTATGACTTTGGCCCTCCTACCTCTCTGACCTCATCTCTTATCTATCTTCTCCCTCACAGACTTTCTGCAGTTCTTCCAACACATGATCATTCCCACCCAGGGAACCATCTGTTTTCTCTTCCTGGGACATGCTTTCCCCAGATCTTCATATGACTCATTTCCTTACTTCATTCAGGTCTCTGCTTAAATGTTACCTGATCAAAGAGACCTTCTCAAATGACCTCCTCAGGGTGAACCTCCCTGACATTTCTACGTAAAACTGCTACCTTTTCTTCATTTTCTTTTTTCTTTCTTTTTTTTTTTTTTTTTTTTTTTTTTTTTTTGAGACAGACTCTTGCTCTGTTGCCCAGGCTGGAGTGCAGTGACATGTCTCAGCTCACTGAAACCTCCTCCTCCTGGGTTCAAGTGATTCTCCTGCCTCAGCCTCTGAAGTAGCTGGGACAACAGGAACCCACCGCCACACGCAGCTCATTTTATATTTTTAGTAGAAATGGGGTTTCACCATGTTGGCCAGGCTGGTCTCAAACTCCTGATCTCAAGTGATATTCCCGCCTCGGCCTCCCAAAGTGCTGGGATTACAGGCGTGGGCCACTGCGCCCAGCCCCTCTCCTTCATTTTCTATCTCCTTACCTTACTTTGTTTCTTCTATAGTACTTAAGAGTACTGAAAATATACCGTGTATTTGTTTGTTTCCTGCGACAGAATGAAAACTACAGAAGGCAGGGACCCTGTCATGATCACTTCTAGATCCCCAGTGTCTAAAACAGCACTTGACATGCAGTAGGTATTTAAGAGATATGTCATCCCCCTGTGAAAAACCACTCAATGGTTCCCCATCGCCTCTTAGGTAAATTCCAATCTATTTAACATGAGTTATAAAACCCATTGTGATGTGGTTCCTGCCTCAACTGGAAATACTGGCTTCACACTCTCAATGCTAGGCCTGAAATGTTCTTCCATATCCTTTCCTCCTCATATCTAGCTAACTCTTACTTTCAACTCTCACCTTAAATATTACTTCAGAGAGGCTTTTTTCAAATCACTCAACTAGGTTTACTACAATTTAATCTCCTTGCCCTATTTTCTCATAGTAGTTTGTCTTTTCTCTAACATGAAATATTAGTTCTGTAATTACTCAGTATATTGGCCCTGACAAAATACATATTCCTTGAAAGCAATGACTATGTCTGATTTGTATATCATTATATCTCTAGTATCTAACACAATATTTGACACATACGGCATACTAAAATACTTATGGAATTCCCAAATGAATCATGAAAATTTGCACTCACACAAAAAGGTGAATTAGACAATTAGATCACCTTTAAAATACTAAAGCATCGTGATTAAGTACTTTGAATATAAATAATGAGAAAAAAACTGCATGGAAAACAGAATTATATAGTACATTGAAAAGAGAATAGGAAATATAACCACCTTCTTTCAGGCTAATGAAAAATGGCTTCCTAGAGGACTATCCATAACTACAATTACACTGTACCAATGCTTTTAACTTCTCCATCATAGATGCATTGTAAAAGTATAGGTGTTTGAGCAAAACAAAAATTATTTTTCTGTTTCTGATGTGTAAAGGTGAGTTTGAGGGACACTGTCATGAGAGTAGTTGGTGCTGGTATTTCTGAGAGGGCAAGCTAAAATCACAATAAGGACAGTGAAAATACAGTCCCAAACCAATTACCACTGCCAGGGTGAAGTATCACTGCTGAAGTGAAACTGACACACAGAAAGTAAACAAGAATGAGCATGCACTTGTCCTACTTCTTGACTTCCATTCTCTGAGCACCTTGTACTGGTAGAAGAGTAGCTGAAAAAAGGAAACATAGTTTGTCCAGTCCCACGCCAGTAACACAAAGAGAACAGAAGAGTAGGTTTGGAGCTGACAAACAATAGTTAAACAGCCAGCTCACAAACCTTACTGTTAAAAATTGCCAAAAGCACAAAAGTGGTCTTGCCTTCTGACATGAAAGTCAATTACTTCATCAGAGGAAGGCTTTTCAAGTGTTTTAAGATAGATAGAAACCGGCCAGCACAGTGGCTTACTCATGCCTGTACTTTGGGAGGCTGAGGCGGATGGATTCCTTAAGTTCAGGCATTTGGGACCAGCCTGGGCAACATGGCAAAACCCTGTCTCCACAAGAAATACAAAAATTTGGCAGGTGTGGTGGTGTGTACCTGTAGTCCCAGCTGCTTACAAGGCTGAAGCTGGAGGATCACTTGAGCCCAGGAGGCAGAGGTTGCAGTGACCCGAGACGCAGCCACTGTACTCCAGCCTGGGTGACAGAGCCAGACTCTGCCTCAAAATAATAAGAATAAGATAGACAAAAATCTGCACAAATAGAATCTATAGAAATATTTTAAAATAAAATATTTTTTGAAAGTTTTTTGCTCAATGCCCTTACATTGAAAATATATATTTGTCATCCCTTTCTTACTATCACCGACAATGTCAATGATACTATGAACTTGCCACAGATAACCTGATTGACTTGAGGAAAGAGAAATTAATGTAGGGCCGGGCGCGGTGGCTCAAGCCTGTAATCCCAGCACTTTGGGAGGCCGAGGCGGGTGGATCACGAGGTCAAGAGATCGAGACCATCCTGGTCAACATGGTGAAACCCCGTCTCTACTAAAAATACAAAAAATTAGCTGGGCATGGTGGCGTGTGCCTGTAATCCCAGCGACTCAGGAGGCTGAGGCAGGAGAATTGCCTGAACCCAGGAGACGGAGGTTGCGGTGAGCCGAGATCGCGCCATTGCACTCCAGCCTGGGTAGCAAGAGGGAAACTCCGTCTCAAAAAAAAAAAAAAAGAGAAATTAATGTAACATAAATTTAAATCAAACCTCTTCTAAATTTCTGGGATTCCTTGATATAAGGTAAGTAATTCTTGGCAAAGCAAATAAGAAATCCAATGATTTGCTTTACAACCATAAACCAATTGTGTGAATCAATTGTAAGAACTGCTTAATAATTGTTATCATCAAAACCAAAGATTAAGCCAAAGAAGATATATAAATAGCAACAAGCACATAAAATGATGTTCAACATCATTAGTTGATTTGCATTAATTAATGCAAATCAAAATCACAGTAAATATACCTTACACCTACTACACTGTCTATAATTTTTAAAATGGAAAATAAAAAGTGTTGGTGAGGTTATGGAGAAAATGGAACCCCTGTAGATTGCTGGTGGGAATGTGAAATGATGCAACTGCTGTAGAAAAAAGTCTGACAGTTCCTAAAAGAGTCAAACAGAGAACTGCTATGTAAGTCAGCGATTCCACGCCTAGATATATAGCCAAAAGAAGTGAAACTCAAACAAATACCTGTACATACATGTTCATGACAGCATTATTCACAATAGCCAAAAGGTGAAAACAACCCAAATGTCCATCAATGAATGAATGAATAAATGAACTGTAGCATACACACACAAAGAAATATTATTCAGCAATAAAAATTAATGTAGTACACTATAATGTACATAAACCTCCAAAACATTACGCTAAGCACAAGATACCAGAGTAAATCATCACATATTGCATGTCTCTGTTTATATTAAATAGCCAGAAAAAGTAAATCTATAGAATGCAGACTGGTGGTTGCCAGGGACTGATGGAAGAGGAAATGGGGAGCAAATGTTTAATGCATATGGGATTTCCTTTTGGGGCAATGAAAATGTTTTGGAATTATAGGTGGCTGTTGTATAATATTATGAATACACTAAATCCCATGAATTGTTCACTTTAAAGTGGTTAATTTTGAGTAATGTCAATTTTACCTCAATTTTTAAGTGTTAAACATTTTTTATTAAATAATATTTTAAACTTAAGGTTGAAATCAGATAAATGTCAAAGACCTTACGAAATACCACATCAAGTTTCAGAAAATACTCTTTAATTTTAGTGACTTTTCAGTCATTAAATTCAGACTTTTATTTGTCCAGTTTAATTTTATTTCAATTTTTAAAGAAAGTAATCATTAATTTATTAATTTTTATATTATAATGGCATTAACATATTGCCTTATAGATAGTTGTTATATTTTTGCCTGTGGTAGTAGTATTCCATGGTTTTCCACCCCAAACACTCTGAACATCTGAACAATACTACACAGTGCATTGAGAATAGTGGCTCACTCCAACAATAATTATCAAAAAGCTAGGTATATCTATCTAACAAGATTTATTAGAATACCTCAAGGAACCCCAGATAATTCTGATCCCTCTCCTCTCCCTACATTACACACCCTCCATCATCCCACCTGGCCCTACATCTGCTATCAATCTTGAGAACCAACAGTCTATAAATTATATATTCCAATGCAAAAAACTAAAGTAAAAACGAACGTGTTTATGTACTATTTGGGGGCAGGGGAGGGAGGCACAAGAAGGGAAGTGACCAATAGCCATCATCAGATTCTCAAAGAGGAATAGGACTCCCTGCCAAAAGTGAAGATTCCTACTATACTCGATGAGGCTCATTCATATACAGTACAGTTCTCTAGGTTAACAACTTAATAATCTACAGCAGAAACCAACTATTACTCTCATAAGCTGAAAAGACAATAAAAACAATATACATGTAAGACATGGATATGCTCCCTATGTCCCCAGAAAAAAAAAAAAGTAAGAAAAATTTTAATCTACCAAAGTTTCCATATGAAATTAAATTGCACCAACATGTACCAAAGAGGCTACTTTATGATAACTGAAAGGGATATTAAAGAAATAGTAACATATTGTGCTTAGAGCATTTAGTCCTAAAGTGCTAGAACACTATCAAAAGGGATTACTTGATTATACATTATACATTTCCATATACTCTTCACACACACATATTCACATAATCCATCTTTCAAAGAACTAGATCAAATCTAAGAGTTCCCAAATGAAAAACAGCTATAATGAAATCTGCACTTCCTAGCCAAGCTCTGGAAATGTCTTAAGACTATTAAATGAGCTCCTAACTGCTTACTAATTTCAAATTTTGACATTACATTTCACAAATCATAACTAAGAATGGCTGGTTCAAGTTTGGAAAAGTATATTTACTATTAAAATGGGAAAAATCAGAAGTGCTGAAATCATTTTTAAAAGAGATGACAAAATTCTCCTGCTATATAATGATTAATTAATATAAGAAGAAAAATATTTTTACAGTTTCCATTAATGAAAAATCTCTTTCCTCATACTGCATCTGCCATCGTGTCTCCAGTTAAGGGGCTGGAACAAACACTAATTTGGAAAAGAAAGGGCTATGAAATAAAGGATCTTCCAAACACAGGGGGAAACTGTAAAGCTTACTCCATTTATCCCTAGTAGGTAAACAATGGAAAAATCAAAAGTCGGTGAGACTTTTGCCTAGCTCCACATGTGAAACACTAAGTCTAGACCATTAAGTAGGCTGGTCCTGGAACAGTACAGTTTGCGGGGAAGAATAACAGCCTTAGAAGAGGAAGCAAATGGGCTTTGGTCAATACTTCTGGCTCTGTATGGTCTCCATACATAGAGAGAATCCATTAGTTCTACAAGCTCCTAAGGGAAAGAGAAACCAGTTCCATCTAGGCAGTAAAAACAGTTCAGGACAAGACTAGGGAATCTTCGTAGAGCACATACCCCCTAATGACTGGCACACAATTCCAAGACACACTCTATCATCATCACAAAATCACATAGCACTTAAACAGCATCCTGAGGCACAGCAAAAGGAAAAGGAAAGAGAGGCTATCTGAAAGACTGAGTGTATACCTGAAAAAAGCTGAATTCCCTAATGTGACAAATGTTAACTGGAAAATTCAAGTTGTCTAATACCCTGAGCTTCTCCTTGCCTACCACTACTCTACTGAGTAAGATGCTTGTGAAAGATTAGAGCCATTACAAAAATAAGGAAGCTATATTTTATTTGAACTTTGAATGCTGGAAGAGAAATTTTCACCTGTGCTACATGAACATTAAGTTCATTGATTTCTCTTTCATTCCTTTTAAACACCAATCAAGATTTTAAAATACTATCATTAATATCCTCAGATAAGACACTGCATCAGTAAAATAAGCGAGTAATTTTAAAAATAAAAAAGAACAAAGAGAAAAAATGTTCTTGAAAATAAGAAGACAGGAAAAATAAGAAATTCAAAAAAAGGAATGGAAGATAAAACAGAAAATATCAGCCAGGTGCGGTGGCTCATGCCTGTAATCCCAGCACTTTCGGAGGCCAAGGTGGGCAGATCACAAGGTCAGGAGTTCAAGACCAGCCTGGACAACATAGCAAAACCCCATCTCTATTAAAAATACAAAACTTAGCCGGGCATAGTGGCGGGCGCCTGTAATCCCAGCTAAGTTGGAGTCTGGGGCAGGAAAACTGCTTGAACCCAGGAGGCAGAGGTTGCAGTGGTCCGAGATCGAGCCCTTACACTCCAGACTGGGCAACATGAGCAAGACTCTGTCTCAAGAAACAAAAAAGGCCAGGCGCAGTGGCTCACACCTATAATCCTAGCCCTTTTGGAGGCCGATGCAGGCAGATCACGAGGTCAGGAGATCGAGACTATCCTGGCCAACATAGGGAAACCCTGCTATACTAAAAATACAAAAATTAGCTGGGTGTGGTGATGTGTGCCTGTAATCCCAGCTATTCGGGAGACTGAGGCAGGAGAATCGCTTGAACACGGGAGGCAGAAATTGCAGTGAGCTGAGATCGCACCACTGCACTCCATCCTGGCAACAGAGTGAAACTAAAAAAAAAAAAGGTAAAAAAATTAGCCAGGCATGGCAACACATGCCTTTAGTCCCAGCTACTCAGCCGGCTTACGTGGGAGGATCAACTGAGCCCATGAGGTCAAGGCTGCAGTAAGTTATGATTGTGCCACTGCGTTCTAGCCTGAGTGACAGAGCAAGGCCCTGTCTCAAAACTATAAGCACATACACACACACACACACACACACACACACACACACACGTATAATTTTACCTATTAGTGATTAGGATTCAGAATGTCTTACAATTGAGGAAAAAGGGCAACCAAGGCAGAAATCAAGCAAAATTTTGAAGGAACATTATTTCTAACCTCCCATTCCATAACAAGTCAAATCATCAAGAATTAGGCAGAAGTAAAAGGTATTTTTCAGACTTGTGGTGTTGCCATTCACCCTTTCTCGGGAAGCTGCTTGAGAAGGTATGCCTCTGAAACAAGGGAATGAGTGAAGAATGAAGAAGATATGGAATCAGAAACCAGAACTCAATGCAAAACATAGGCAAAGGGAATTTTCAGACTGAGGAGGAAGAGAGGTTTTAAGATGAAAAACTGTGCATCGGGGAAATGAGCACTTAATCCTAATTAAACCCAATCAAAAAAGATGTCCTCAAGAAGATGACATTTACAAAATACTCAACATGTTTCAAATGTAATGAGAGGGAAATTTAGAGAACTGGGGAACAGATTAAGAATGAATTTGTGATAAATACATAGAAAACCAAAAAAGGGGTGAGAATGATAATTAACTCAAAGGAAAACAAAGTTTTACAAGAAAGGAAAAGTTATCATGGTATACCAAATGATTAAGCTGTGAATTGCATTTTCAGAGTAATACTAATATAAACAATTCTAACAAGAATTATGATGTGATTATATTGGGAGAATGGGGGTACAGAAAGTATACATATGTCCCAGAAAAGAGGAAAAGAGTTAAATCCTCATCTTTCATTGTAGGAAGACATTGGATAATACTTTAAGAAGTAACAGCAAAGGTGGTGATTGTTGCACAATAATGTTAATGTGGTTAATGCCCCATAAACTTAAAAATGGTTAAAAGGAAGTCCTAGCCAGAGCAATCAGACAAGGGAAAGAAATAAAAGGCATATAAATAGGAAGAGAAGTCAAACTATCTCTCCTCATAGATGATATGATGCTATACCCACAAAACCCTATAGTCTCTATCTAAAGGCTCTTAGATCTGATAAGTAGCTTCAGCAAAATTTCAGGATACAAAGGCAATGTTCGAAAATCAGTAGCATTTTTTTTTTTTTGAGACATAGTCTCACTCTGTCACCCAGGCTGGAGTGCAATGGCGCAGTCTCAGCTCAATGCAACCTCTGCCTCCCAGATTCAAGCACCCGCCATCACGCCCACCTAATTTTTGTACTTTTAGTAGAGATGGGGTTTCACCGTGTTGGCCAGGCTGGGCTCGAACTCCTGACCTCGTGATCCGCTCACCTAGGACTCCCAAAGTGCTGGGATTACAGACGTGAGCCACCACAGCATTTCTATACCCTAATAATGTCCAAGCTAAGAGCTAAATCAAGAATGCAATCCCATTCACAATATGGGATAAAATACAAAGGAATACGGCTAACCAGAGAGGCAAAAGAACTCTACAATGAGAATTACAAAACATTACTGAACAAAATTAGAGATGATACAAATAAATTGGAAACTATTCCATGCTCATGAATAAGAAGAATCAATACTGTTAAAATGGCCATACTGCCCAAAGCAATTTAAACATTTAATGCTATTCCTATCAAACTACCAATATATTTTTCACAGAACTAGAAAAAACCTATTCTAAAATTCACATGGGCCAGGAACAGTGGCTCACGCCTGTAATCCAACAGTTTGGGAGGCCTCGGTGGGCGCATCACCTGAGGTCAAGAGTTCAAGACCAGCCTAGCCAACATGGTGAAACCCTGTTTCTTAAAAATACAAAAAATTAGCTGGACCTGGCAGTGTGTACCTGTAATCCCAGCTACTCGGGAGGCTGAGGGAGGATAATCCCTTGGACCCAGGAGGTGGAACTTGCAGTGAGCCAAAATTGCACCATTGCACTCCAGCCTGGGTAACAGAGCAAGACTCCATCTCAAAAAAGTAAACAAATAAATTCACATGGAACCAAAAGAGAGCCCAAATAACCAAAGCAATCCTAAATAAAAAGAACAAAGCCAGGGGAATCATATTAACCAACTTCAAACTAAACTATAAGGCTATAGTAACCAAAATAACATGATGCTAAGCAACATGATACTGGTACAAAAACAGACACATAGACCAATGGAGCAGCTTAGAGAACTCAGAAATAAAGCCGCACACCTACAACCACCTGATCTTTGACAAAGATGACAATAACAAGTACTGGAAAAAGGACTCCCTATTCAATAAATGGTGCTACGGTAACTGGTTAGCCATATACAGAAGATTGAAAGTGGACCCCTTCCTTATATCAAATACAGAAATCAACTTAAGATGGGTTAAAAACTTAAATGTAAAACCTAAAACTATAAAAACCCTATAAGAAAACCTAGGAAATATCATTCTGGACATAGGCCCTAGCAAATATGTCATGATGAAGACTCCAGAAGCAATTGCAACAAAAGCAAAAATTGGGAAGTGGGACCTAATTAAACTAAGGAGCTTCTGCACAGCAAAAGAAACTATCAACAGAGTAAACACACATCCTATAGAATGGAAGAAAATTTTTGCAAACTATGCATCTGACAAAGGCTTAATATCTAAGATCTATAAGGAACTTAAACCAACAAGCAACAAACAACCTCATTTAAAAATGGGCAGAGGAGATGAACAGACACTTCTCAAAATAAAACATATACGCAACCAACAGATTAAAAAATACTCAACATCACTGATCATTAGAGAAAAGCAAATCAAAACCAGAGTGAGATATCAACTCACACCAGTCAGAATGGCTATTACTAAAAAGTCAAAAAATAACAGTTGTTGATGAGGTTGCAGAGAAAAGGGAACAATCACATGGTTAGTGGGAATGCAAATTATTAATAGTTCAGGCACTAGGCAAAGCAGTTTGGAGATTTCTCAAAGAACTTAAAACAGATCTACCATTCAACACAGCAATCCCATGACTGGGTATATGCCCAAAGGAATATAAAGTTCTAACATAAAGACACATGCACATGTATGTTCACTGCAGCACTATTCACAAAAGCAAAGATACAGAATCAACCTAGATACCCATCAATGGTGGACAAGATAAATACAAATTACATACACCATGGAATACTATGAAGCCTTAGAAAAGAATGAAATCATGTCCTTGAAATCAGCAGCAACATGGATGGAGCTGGAGGCCATCATTCTAAGCAAACTAATGCAGGAACAGAAAAACAAATACCACATGTTCTCATGTATAAGTGGAAGCTAAACACTGAATACATATGAACACAAAGAAGGAAACAATAGACACGGGGGCCTACTTGAGGTTTGAGGGTGGGAGAAGGGTGAGGATCAGAAAACTACCCTATTGGGTACCACGTTCATTACCTGGGTGATGAAATAATCTGTACACCAAACCAATGTGACATGTCATTTACCCATGTAGCATGCACCCCCGATCCTAAAATAAAAGTTGAAAAGAAAAAAACACTTTTAATGGTTAAAATGATATATTTTAGGTTATATATATTTTACCACAATAAAACTCAAAAGTAACAGCAAAAGCATATGAAAGGTAAGTTCCAAAACAAAATGCTAATAGAATTGAGCCTTGTTGCCTCTAAAAATCAAGAAAGCTAGATGGTTAGGGGAGGTCAAGGAGATACAAGGCACCACAGAGGAGTGCGGGAATTCCTTGAGCCTTTCTACATGCTTCACTTTGACAAAAATGAAAACTAAATTTAAACATCAAATAAGGAAATTTTAAAGTTGGCATTTTTTTTCCTGACTGTATAGTAGGATTTTAATGATAGTATGTTTAACATCCGAGGAAAGCATATGTCCTGAATAGATCGATGCTCATAAAAACACATTTATGCCTATTCCTCAATGCCAAGTATATAAGGCTATGTGGGATTGTGAACAGTTGCCAAATTAAGCAAAGGAAATCTTTGCTGAGTAAATTTTTGGCACCACTTCTACCTGACTAAAATTTCTACATCATAACTGAAGCTGTGTATATCTATTCTCATGGAGAGAAACAATCTAAATAATTACACATGAAATTACACAAACTCTCTATTGTATCTCCATTAGCAATTTAGATGCCACCAATTCAGAATTTATAATAATTCAGAAAAGACAAATTATTAATTTTAAGAATATGTTTAAAAATTAAGGATTAATTTACTTTGCTCTCAAATCAAGACTCCACCCTAAATATTAGAGGTTTAAGTAGTTAAAAGTGCACTGCAACTCCTTTGATTGGCAAATAATTTAAATTGTGATAACCAAGTGCTGACAAGAATGTACAGCAGTAAGAACTCTCTAATTTATCCTGAAGGGTAGCAAGATAACCTGAAACAAATATTTGAAACATCATAATTTCATATTATGTAGTAAGGTTAAGATAATGTATACTCAGGCTGGGCGCATTGGCTCATGCCTGTAATCCCAGCACTTTGGGAGGCCGAGGCAGGTCAATCACCTGAGGTCAGGAGTTCGATACAAGCCTGGCCAAAATGGTGAAACCCCATCTCCACTAAAAATCAAAATTAGAGGCCGGGCGCGGTGGCTCAAGCCTGTAATCCCAGCACTTTGGGAGGCCGAGGCGGGTGGATCACGAGGTCAAGAGATCGAGACCATCCTGGTGAACATGGTGAAACCCCGTCTGTACTAAAAATACAAAACATTAGCTGGGCATGGTGGCGCGTGCCTGTAATCCCAGCTACTCAGGAGGCTGAGGCAGGAGAATTGCCTGAACCCAGGAGGCGGAGGTTGCGGTGAGCAGAGATCGCACCATTGCACTCCAGCCTGGGTAACATGAGTGAAACTCCGTCTCAAAAAAAAAAATCAAAATTAGCCGGGCATGGTGGTGCATGACTATAGTGCTAGCTACTTAGGAGGCTGAGGCAGGAGTATCGCTTGAACCCGGGAGGCAGAGAGTTGCAGTGAACTGAGAACACACCTTGCACTCCAGCCTGGGCAACAAGAGTGAGACTCTGCCTTAAAAAAAAAAAAAAAAAAATGATAATATATACTCTGCCACCCTGCAACTTAACTTCCAAGAGAAACTCTTTGTTTAAAGAATTGTTCAGCCCAGAGTGGTGGCTCATGCTTGTAATCCCAACACTTTGGGAGGCCGAGGCAGGCAAATTACTTGAGGTCAGGAGTTGGAGACCAGCCTGGCCAACATGATGAAACCTCATCCCTACTGAAAATAAAAAAAAAAAAAAAATTAGCCAGGCATGGTGGTGTGCAACTAAAGTCCCAGTTACTGGGGAGGCTGAGGCATGAGAATCCCTTGAACCTAGGAGGCAGAAATTGCAGTGAGCTGAGATGGCACAAACAGAGCAACACTGTCTAAAAAAAAAAACCTAATTGCTCACAGCAAGGTTGAGAATATTCATGGCAGCATTGTTCATAACAGCAGAAACTATGTAAATAATATAAATGTTACAATTACATAAATTACAGTATATCTATGTCAGTGGAATTCTATAAAGGACTGAAAATGAACAAATTATGGCTACATCATCAAACTAGATGAATATTAAATATGGCACTAACCTAAATATGGAAGTCTCAGAAGAATAGAGGATCATTCCATTTATCAAAACATTTTGAAAACAAGCAAAAATAGGTAGTATTAATACATTGTTTAGGGAATCTACATATAGTTAGATAGCAAAACTATAAAGAAAATGATTTATTATGAACATAAGAACTATCTTATTAGGGGAGTGAGATGTATGGGGAAGAATGGAGCATCTAAGAAATTGGTAATATCCTATTTTGTTTTGAGGGTGGTTAAAACTGTCCACTTTGGCCGGGCACAGTGGCTCACACCTGTAATCCCAGCACTTTGGGAGACTGAGGCGGGTGGAGCACAAGGTCAGAAGTCCGAGACCAGCCTGACCAACATGGTGAAACCCTGTCTCTACTAAAAATGCAAAAAACAATTAGCTGGGCGTGGTGGCACATGCCTATAATCCCAGCTACTCAGGAGGCGGAGGCAGGAGAATCACTTGAACCTGGGAGGCAGAGGTTGCAGTGAGCTGAGATCGCACCACTACACTCAAACCTACGAGACAGAACGAGACTCTATCGCAAAAAAAAAAAAAAAAAAAAACTGCCCACTTTGTGATTAACCTTTAAAGCTATGCCTGTAATTTTTATGTACAGTTATGTAATACTTTACAAAAAGTAAGGGAGAACAGGTGCAGTGGACAGGCCCTGTAATCCCAATACTTTAGGAGGCCAAGGTGGGAGGATTGCTTGAGGCCATGAGCCTGAGACCAGCCTGGGCAACATAGGGAGACCCTATGTCTACAAAAAGTTAAAAAAATTAGCCCAGCCACTTGGGGGACTGAGGTGGAAGGATCACTTGAGCCTTGGAGGTCAAGGTTGCAGTGAGCAGTGATCAAATCACTGCACTCCAGCCTGGGTGACAGAGTGAGACAATGTCTTGGGGGGGGGGCGGAAACAGGGAAACTAATCTTATAAAAAAGAGAAGCAGGGCTGGGCGTGGTGGCTCAAGCCTGTAATCCCAGCACTTTGGGAGGCCGAGGTGGGCGGATCACGAGGTCAAGAGATCGAGACTATCCTGGCCAACATGGTGAAACCACGTCTCTACTAAAAATACAAAAACTAGCTGGGCACGGTGGCGTGCGCCTGTAGTCCCAGCTACTCGGGAGGCTGAGGCAGGAGAATTGCTTGAACCGGGGAGGCGGAGGTTGCAGTGAGCCGAGATTGTGCCACTGCACTCCAGCCTAGCGCCTGGCAACAGAGTGAGACTCTGTCTCAAAAAAAAAAAAAAAAAAAAGAGAGAAGCAATAAAAAAATACAACAATGCATTGAAATTAATGTCAAACTTGTGAACAGTAATTTTTTTCCATTTTTATGGGTATATAGTAGGTGTATATATTTACAGGTACATGAGATATCTTGATACAAGCATATAATGCATAACAATCACACTAGGGTAAGTTGGAGTATCTACATCACCTCAAGCATTTACCCTTTCTCTGTGTTACAAACAATCCAATTATACTCTTCTAGTTACTTTTAAATGTACAGTAAATTATTGTTGACTGTAGTTGCCCTGTCATGCTATCAAATACTGAATCTTATTCATTTTGTCTATTTTTGTACCCTTTAACCATTCATACTAAGCCCACCCCTACTACCTTTCCCAACCTCTGGTAACCATCATTCTACTCCATCTCTGTGAGTTCAACTGCTTTAATGTTTTTAGCTTCCATAAAGATGCAAAATGTGTCTATGTCTGGCTTATTTCACTTAACATAACCTCCAGTCCTATTCACGTTGTTGCAAATGACAAAATCTCATTCTTTTTTTTTTCCTTTTAACAGAGTCTCACTCTGTCACCCAGGCTGGAGTGCCGTGACGCAATCATAGCTCACTGCAGCCTCAACCTCCCCAGGCTCAGGTGATCCTCCCATCTCAGCCTCCCAAGTAGCTGAGACCACAGACATGTACCACCACACCTAGCTAACTTCTGCATTTTTGAGAGTCAAGGTTTCACTGTGTTGCCCATGCTGATCTCAATCTCCTGGGCTCAAGTGATCCACCTGCTTCAGCATCCCAAAATGCTGGAATTACAGGGATGAGCCACCATGCCCAGTCAGGATCTCATTCTTTTTTGGGGGCTGAATAGTACTCCACTGTGTATGTGTATGTGTATATATGTATGTGTGTGTGTGTGTACATATATATATATATATATATATATATATATATTCCACATTTTATCCATTCGTCTGTTGATGAACATTTAGGTTACTTCCAAATCTTGGCTAATGTAAATAGTGCTGCAATAAACATGGGAGTGCAGCTATCTTTTCGATATACTGATTTCCTTTCTTTTGGGTGTACACCTAGCAACGGCATTGCTAGATCACATGGCAAGTCTATTTTTAGCTTTTTCAGGATGTTCCGAACTATTCTCCAAAACAGTTTTACTAATTTACATTCCCACAAATAGTGTATGAGAATTCCCTTTTCTCCATATACTCACCAGTGTTTGTTACTTTCTTTTGGAAAAAAAGCCATCTTTACCGGGGTAAAATATCTCATTGTAATTTTTATTTGCATTTCTCTGATGATCAATGATGTTGAACACCTTTTCGTATGCCTGTTTGCCATCTGTATGCCTTCTTTTGAAAAATGTCTATTCAGGTTGTTTGCCTATTTTTAACTCAGATTATTAGACTTTTTTTTCCCATAGAGTTATCTGAGCTCCTTATATATTCTGGTTATTAATTCTTTGTCAGATGGATAGTTTGCAAATCTCTTCTCCCACTAGGTGGGCTGTCTCTTCACTTCGTAGGCTGCTTCCTTTGCTGTGCAGAAGCTTTTAACTTGATGTGATCCCATTTGTCTATTTTTACTTTGGGCTTGTGGAGTATTACTGAAGAAATATTTGCCCACTCCAATGTCCTGGAGAGTTTCCCAATGTTTTCTTTTAGTAGTTTCATAGTTTGAGGTCTTAGACTTAAGTTTACAATCCATTTTGATTTGGTTTTTGTGGCAAGAAATAAGGGTCTAGTTTCATCCTTCTCCATATGGATATCCAGTTAACTCAGCACCATTTATTGAAGAGTATCTTTTCCCACAACGTACGTTCTTGGCACCTTTGTCAAAAATGAGTTCACCGTAGATATATGGATTTGTTTTTAGGTTCCCTATTCTGTTCCACTGATCTATGTGTTTGTTTTTATGCCAGTACCATGCTGTTTTAGTTACTGTGTCTCTGTAGTATAATTTGAGGTCCTCCAGTTTTGTTCTTTTTGCCTAGGACAGCTTTGACTATTCCGGGTCTTTTGTGTTTCCATATAAATTTTAGGATTATTTTTTCTATTTCTGTGAAGAATGTGATTGTTATTTTGATGGAGATTGTGCTGAATATGTAGATTGCTTTCTGTACTATGGATGTTTTAACAATATTGATTATTCCAATTCATGTACATGGAATACCACTCCAATTTTTTGTGCTCTCTTCAATTTATTTCACCTGTGTTTTACAGTTTTTGTCATACAGATCTTTCACTTCTTTGGGTAAGTTTATTCCTAGGTATCTTATTTTATTTGTAGCTATTGTAAATGGGATTACTTTCTTAATTGCTTTTTCAGATTGTTTGCTGTTGGCATATAGAAATGTTACTGATTTTTGTATGTTGATTTTGTATTCTGCAACTTTACTGAATTTGTTTACCAGTTCTAATAGTTTTTGGTGGCATCTTTAGGTTTCTCCAAGTAAAAAATCATACCATCTGTAAAAAGGGATAATTTGACCTCTTTTTAATTTGGATGCTCTTTATTTCTTTCTCTTGACTGATAGCTAGGACTTCCAGTACTATGATGAATAACAGTGGTGAAAGTGGGCATCCTTATCTTGTTCCAGATCTAAGAGGAAAGTCTTTTAATTTTTCCCCATTCAATATGATACTAGCTGTGGGTCTGCTGTGCACCACTTTTATTGTGTTATATTCCTTCTATACCATTTTTTACTATTTTTATCATGAAAGGATGTTGAATTTCATCAAATTCTTCTTCAGCAACAATTAAATAATCACATGAGTTTTGACCTTCATTCTGTTGATATACCACATTCACTGATTTGCTTATGTTAAACCATTCTTGCAACACTTGGATAAATTCCAATTGGTTATAATGAATGATCTTTTTAATGTGTTGTAAATTCAGTTTGCCAGTATTTTGGTGAGGATTTTTGCATCAATACTCATCATGGATGTGACTCTGTAGGCTTTGTTTTTATATACCTTTATCTGATTTTCATACTGATAATATTGGTCTTGTAGAATGACTTTGGAAGTACTCCTTCCTCCTCTATTTTTCAAAATAGTTTGATTGGGATTGGTATTAGTTCTTCTTTAAATGCTTGCTAAAATTCAGCAGTTAAGCCATCAGACCCTGGGGTTTCCTTTGCAGGGAGACTTTTTATTACAGCTTCAATTTTATTACTTGTTATTGGTCTGTTCAGGTTTTTTATTTCTCCATGGCTCAATCTTGGTAGGTTGTATGTGTCTAGGAATTTATCCATTTCTTCTAGGTTTCCCAATGCATTGGCATATAGTTGTTCATAGGAGCCTCTAATCCTTTGGTCTGCAGTATCAGATGTAATGTCTCCTTTTTCATCTATCATTTTATTATTTTGGTCTTCTCTCTTTTTTTCCTAGTTTGGCTAAAGGTTTATCGATTTTATCTTTTTTAAAAAAAAACTTTTCATTTCATTTCATTTATTTATTTATTTATTTAGTGGCAGAGTCTTGCTCTGTCGCCAGGCTAAAGTGCAGTGGTGAGATCTCAGGTCATTGCAACCTCCGCCTTCTGGTTCAAGTGATTCCCCTGCCTCAGCCTCCCAAGTAGCTGGGACTACAGGTGTGCGCCACCAAGCCCAGCTAACTACATAGTGAAATCCTGTCTCTACTAAAAATACAAAAAGTTAGCCCTAACTTTTTGTTAGGGCTAACTTTTTGTATTTTTAGTAGAGGCAGGGTTTCACTATGTTGGCCAGGATGGTCTCCATCTCCTGATCTGATGACGCACCCACCTCGGCCTCCCAAAGTGCTGGGATTACAGGCGTGAGCCACCACGCCCGGCCCACTATTGATCTTTTGTATTATTTCTTTCACTTCCTTTTTTTCTTTTTAGCTGGAGTCTGGCTCTGTCGCCCAGGCTGGAGTACAACGGCCCAATCCTGGCTCACTGCAACCTCCACCTCCCAAGTTCAAGCAATTCTCCTGCCTCAGTCTCCCGAGTAGCTGGGGCTACAGGTGCACGTCACTGGCTAATTTTTTGTATTTTTAGTAGAGATAGAATTTCACTGTGTTGCCCAGGCTGGTGTGGAACTCCTGAGCTCGGGCAATCCGCCCACCTTGGCCTCCCAAAGTGCTGGGATTACAGGTGTGAGCCACCACGCCCAGCTCACTTCACTTTCATTTATTTCTGCTCTGATCTTTATTATTTCTTTTCTTCTACTAATTTTGGGTTTGGTTTGCTCTTGCTTTTCTAATTCTTTAAGATGCACTATTAGATTGTTTATTTGAAGTTTTTCTATATTTTTGATGTAGCCATTTATTGCTATAAACTTTTCTCTTTGTACTGCTTTTGCTGTATTCCAGAGACAGTGGTATGCTGTGTTTCCATTTTCATTGTTTTGAGAAATTTTTAAATTTCCTTCCTAATTTTTTATTGACCCACTGGTCATCCAGGAACACAGTCTTTAATTTCCATGTATTTGTATAGTTTCCAAAATTCCTTATTATTGATTTCTAGCTTTATTCCATTGTGGTCAGAGAAGATACTTGGTATAATTTCAATTTTTTTGAATATTGTATGACTTGTTTTATAGCCTAACATATAGTCTATCCATGAGAATGATCTATGTGCTGCGAAAAATGTGTATTCTATAGACACTGGGTGAAATGTTCTGTAAATACCTATAAGGTCCATTTGGTCTAGAGTGTAGATTCAGTCCAATGTTTATTTCTGGATTTTCTGTCTGGATGATCTGTCCAATGCTGAAAATGGGGTGGTAAAGTCTCTAGTCATGAATGTGTTGCAATCTATCTCTCTCTTTAGTTATAGATAGTATTTTCTTTATATATCTGTGTGCTCGAGTGTTGGGTGTATATATATTTACAACTGCTATATCCTCTTGCTGAGTTGACCCCGTTGTCATTAAATAATAACCTCCTTTGTCTCTTTTTATAGTTTTTGTCTTGAAATCTATTTTGTCTGATATAAATACAGCTATTCCTGCTCTTTTTTGGTTTCCATTTGCACGGAATATCTTTCTCCATCCCTTTATTTTCAGTGTATATGTGTCTTTATAGGTGAAGTGTGTTTCTTATAGGTAACAGGTGATTGGGACTTTTTTTTTTAATCCATTCATCCACTCTATGTCTTTTGATTACAGTGCTTAGTCAATTGATGTTCAATGTTACTGATAGCTAAGGACTTACTCCTGCTATTTTATGAGTTTTCTGGTTGTTTTGTGGTCTTCTCTTCCTTCTTTCCTTCCTTCCTGTTTTCCTTTAACTGATTTCCTTAGGCAGTACTTCTTTTTATTTCTTGTGATCTACTGGATGTTTTTGATTTGAGGTTACCATAAGTCTTGCAAATAATATCTTATAACCCATTGTTTCAAACTGATGATGCACTGATTGCATAAATATACAAATAAATAAGCAAAGAGAAAACTCTATACTTCAGCCCCTCGATTTTCAACTTTTGTTGTTTATCTTTACATCTTCTTATACTATGTCTTGAAAAGTGTTGTAGCTACTTTTGACAGGTTCATCTTTTAGTCTTTCTACTCAAGATATGAGTGGTTTACACTACTGGCACACAATATGTTCTCAGTAGTTGTTGAACGAACAAATTATTTAATTAAAATTAAAAAGAAACAAGAACTAAAGGAGGGAGCAAGATGGCTGAATAGAAACCTCCAGTGATTCACCCCCGCAACACCCACCACTACAGGAACACCAGACTGAACAACTATTCAAACAAAAGAGCACTTTTATAAGAACCAAAAATCAGATGAGCAGTCACAGGATCTTGTTTTAACTTCATATTAAAGAAAGAGGTATTGAAGAGGATAGGAAAGACAGTCTTGAATTGCCTACACCACCCCTCCCTTATCCCCAGGCAGTAGCCATGAGGCATGGAGAGGAAATGTGTTTTGAGGGGAGGGAGAGTGCAGTGATTATGGAACTTTGCATTGCAACTCAGTGCTGACCTATTACACTGAAAAGTAACATGGAGCAGAACTCAGCCAGTGCCCATGGAAGGAACATTTAGACCAGCCCTAGCCAGAGGCAAATTGTCCATTCCAGTTGTTGGAGCCAGAGTTCCAGCAAACCTCACCACCATGGGCTAAAGGGCTCTGGAATCCTAAATAAACATGGAAGGCAGTCCAGGCCACAAGGGCTGCAATTCCCAGGTAAGCATATATATATACACACTATATAGCTATATATGTAGCTATATGTACAGTTATATATGTATATTATTATATGTGTAGTTATATGTATAATTATATTATATATGTATACATTACAGTTATATAATCATAGTATAACGTATATATACATATATATGTATATAACTATAATGTATATATACATATATAAGTATACATATAACTATATATATAACTATGTATACATATAACTATATATATAGCTATATACATAACTATAGTTATATGTACAGTTATATATAACTATACATTCATTTATATATATAACTATATAGTCATATATACAAATGTGTGTGTATATACACATACACACACAAAAAAACCTAAGGGCTGAGTATGGTGGCTCACGCCTTTAATCCCAGCACCTTGGGAGGCCAAGGGTGTGGGCAGATCACTTCAGGTCAAAAGTTTAAGACCAGCCTGGCCAACATGGTGAAACTCTATCTCTACCAAAAATACAAAAATTAGCCAGGCATGGTGGCATGCACCTGTAGTCTCAGCTACTCAGGAGGCTGAGGTGGGAAAATCACTTTAACTCAGGAGGCAGAGGTTGCCATGAGCCAAGATTGCACCACTGCACTCCAGCCTGGGTGACAAAGTAAGACCTTATCTCAAAAAAAAGAAATAATTAAGCCGGGCGCGGTGGCTCACGCCTGTAATCCCAGCACTTTGGGAGGCCGAGGCGGGTGGATCACGAGGTCAAGAGATCGAGACCATCCTGGTCAACATGGTGAAACCCCGTCTCTACTAAAAATACAAAAAATTAGCTGGGCATGGTGGCGCATGCCTGTAGTCCTGGCTACTCAGGAGGCTGAGGCAGGAGAATTGCCTGAACCTAGGAGGCGGAGGTTGCGGTGAGCCAAGATCGCGCCATTGCACTCCAGCCTGGGTAACAAGAGCGAAACTCCGTCTAAAAAAAAAAAAAAAAAAAAAAAAAAGAAATAATTAATAAATAAATACACACACACACACACACACAAACACACACATCACATACATATACACACACACATATATATATATATATATATATATATATATAAAACTAGGTAAATGGATCATTTCCATGTACTGTATTGATAAAAGTCAGCAATAAGGACACATACAGGGAAATAAGCAAACATAGAGAAGGAGCACTCTACCCAACAGGGAGGTAGTTTTTGACTTATCATTCCTTCTCTGCCAAATAACAGGTAATTATACAGGCTGAATAGATAACTGTACTTTCTGAATTTTTTCATTATAGGATTGTGTCTTATAATGTGATTCTTCAAATCTTATTAAGGTACCATGCCATCTTTTACTATCTCTTTACCTCTCTACAAAGATACCCTTTATGCTATTTTCAATTTACTTTTTCATGAATCCCATGAATATATCTATCTGCTTAGAACTAATTTTTAGGGGTTTTTTTAACTTAAATTAAAATAGAGGCAGGGTCTCACTATGTTGCTCATGCTGGTCTCGAACTCCTGGGCTCAAGCGATCCACCTGCCTCAGTCTCCCAAAGTGCAGGGATTACAGGTGTGAGCCACCACACCTGGGCAGCTAATTTTTAGTTTTTTTACACAAATTTCAAACATAGCTATATTTAAAGTAAGCATTTACTAGAGAAATTATAAAAATATTTACCAAATACCAGTAAGATACTGAACACTAATGCAAAATCTAGAATTAAATATTCTTCCTACTGAATGTAGAATTATAATTATTTTTATCTGAATCTATTTGCTTTCATTTGACAAATCTGGTATTAATTCCTAAAGTAATTCATAAAATCTGACATATTGGGAGAAAAATACTGACTTCAGGTTTCAGCAGTACTCATTTTGAAAGTAATACAAAGGCTGCCTCAGAAAGTTAAAATCTCAGAGGCTTCAAACTATAGCCTGAGACTAATTGAAAAATCAATATTTATTTATATCAAATACTCTCATTCTGTTATTATTTGACTTTGCAAAGACTCTCTCCCTTAGTTAAGAAAAATATATTTATAAAAAGTAAAGTTAAATTAATTTTATATTAATAATTTTACACATCTGATATGGTTTGGATTTGTATCTCCAAGCAAATCTCATGTTGAATTGTAATCCCTAAATGTTAGAGGAGGGTCCTGGTGGGAGGTAACTGGATCACAGGGGCTGATTTCCCTTTTGCTGTTCTTGTGATAGTGAGTTCTCACGAGATCTGGTTTAAAAATGTATAGCACTTCCCCCTTCACTCTCTCTTCCTCGTGTTCCAGCCATGTAAGATGTGTCTGCTTCCCCTTCACCTTGCTCCATGATTCTAAGTTTCCTGAGGCCTCCCTAGTCATGCTACCTGTAAAGCCTGAAGGACCACAAGCTAATGAAACCTCTTTTCTTTATATATTACCCAGTCTTGGGTATTTTATAGCAGTGAGAAAATTGACTAACACGACATCCTTTGAGATAACTAATACACCCTAGAATGTCACAAAATAGGGAGGTGGTAGTGAACTAATATTGGGAAATTCTGAAGGATAAATAACACATTGTAACACAGTGAAGAAAACTCTAAAGTAATGGAAGTATTTAAGGAAGCTAATTGTCATGAGTAAATATCAAACACATACATACGGCTTGAAATTTCATCAGGTTAGGAGCATGATACCACTAACAAATAGAATTCAATGATTTTTATCTATAGATATCATTGCAAGAATATTTCTTTCCTCTTTGGGCAGCCAAGGTGGGAGGATTGCCTGAGCCCAGGAGTTCGAGACCAGCCTAGGCTGGTGACACCCCATCTCTACAAACAAACAAAAGAACACTTCTTCCTTTAGTAATATGGCTTTTCATATGAATCTATGTTACTTGGCATAATCTTACAAATAAATCATATATCTGTAAGCTTGTAAATAATACATGGATATATGTGGTATCTCAAATATCTAATATAAGGTCCTAAACAGAGTTAAGGACATTATAGACTTTTGAAAGAGTGTATTATTTGAAACAAGTTGGCAAATGCAATGTTTTATCTCAAAATATTATTAAGTGGTTTCCTTTTTTGAGGAAAAACAACATTTCTGTAATAATTTTGTGGTCTATAGAGCAAAATTTCGTACCTATAAATATCACTCATTCTTCTCAGCTAATAATAGATGAATACCATACATGTTTTCAAGTTTATCTTATCTGAATATATTGGGATGATTAACCAACCAAGCTCTGTCTAGTGTTGGAACTTAGAATGCCTTAAATATCACTACAGCATTAAGGGGTGTTAAAAGAAGATCCCCCAAAAAAAAAACAGAAAAAAAGTAGTTGTTAGTCCCACCAAGAAGACACAGTGAGCTTAAAAGTAGAGCTCAAACAGAACAGCTTTAAAATTACACATAGATTGTGTCTCACAGAGGATAAGCAAAATGAACTAAATAATCCAAGATGTTGAAAATTCTTTCATATTTCTTTCAAGGAAGACATAGCTGGTAACAACCCTGTATAAAAACAGTCTAACAGCTGCACTGTGTATTACTTAAGGAGGACTAAAAACACCATCTAATTATTTTTTAATATCACAATAGTAAATATAAACATGAAAATAAGAAAAGGAGATTGAAATCCATGAAATGATATATGCTAAATTTCAGGGCAACCTAACATGACTAGAAAACTAACGAATCCCAAAAAATCCATTAACCAGTTTTACGTCTGAAAAATTGGAATGCATCTTTTTTGCAAATTAAAGACAGATTGTAAAGAAGGGTTAGAGTTGGAAAGCTCTCTGCTCATCGAATTAAAAACAAGAACTCTATTCATGAAAAAAAAAAAAAAACACTTACGTGGTCAAGTCACATTCTTTGTTTTAAGGTTTTTATATGCAACTTGGGGTAAACATTTTACTTGTGATTCATAAAAAGTAATGATCAGCATAACGGGGGTTCCTAGAGCACATGAGTACATTCCAGGTGACATGTAAGCAGCCATTTAAGATACCGTAGGAAAGGAAGAAACATACCCTTAATACCCAGAGGAAAAAGTGTGTTCACATGATCAACAGCTGGACTTGATTAAAAAGAAATATCAGGTTAGGCTAGATGGTGGTTCTTCCACAGTTACATGACAACACAAATGAGAAATGCTACATTTCTCACAGCCTGTTGCCTAGGGATCTCAATGCGTGCCCCGCTACCCACTCCCGCAATGCAACCACCTCTTCTCCCTTTCTTCCTCTAAGGCATTTCAGTATTTTTCTCATTTTATAAAATCATTTTTTGTAAGGACATCATAAAAAATGATCAGTTTCACTTACAATTTGTGATTCATTTTCATTGTCATAAGCAGGATAAACAGAAACTGAAATTTTTTCTTCAACAATTAAGTAAAAGTTACAAATGTGTAGAATATTGCTTTGAATAGAGTGGAATTCCTGCTTTCCAAGGATTGAAAGTTAAAATGCAAGATAAAAAGCAGATGACTAACAATTCATTCTTCCTTAAAATGAGCTGTGCAATACAACAAAGGTTAAGACAGAATGTAGTACTATGGAAACAACACAGTTTTATGGAACTGTGAACTAAAGAGTTACATTAAATACCCATAATTCCTTGTGAAACTCTTTGTTTTCCTCCTTGTCAGCATCTGCATTTTACAGCGGCCTCTTTCAATATGGACCATCTTGCAGAAGTTCAAGAACTTAAAACATTAATATCCAGGAGCTTTAAAAAATCATAGCATTAACAACTTACACAGATAGGAGTACAGTATAACAGTTACAACATTCTTGACTATAAGCAGAGCAGGAAACAAATCTAAAGACTGGAGATGACTATTTACAGAATATAAGAATAAAAATATCACTTCCAACTTGGCAAAAACATTTATGCGTGCAAAATTCTTTTAAACCCAAAAAAGCAGATGGGTCAATGCCAGGTGTGAGGTATTATTTACCACAAGGTTAAAATCCCAAAAACTAGTTATTCTTATAAATATATTCTTTTCTCTCTCTCTCTCTCTCTCTGTGTGTGTGTGTGTGTGTGTGTGTGTGTGTGTCTGTGTGTGTGTCTGTGTGTGTGTGTGTTTGGTTTGTTTTGTTTTGTTTTGAGACAGATTTGTTCTGTTACCGAGTCTGGAGTGCAGTGGCACGATCATAGATAGCTGACTGCAGCCTCAAACTCCTGGGTTCAAGCAATCCTCCTACCTCAGCCTCCCAAGTAGCTGGAACTACAGGCACATTCTTTTAAAAATGTTTTTTTCTTCTGGAATAGCCTGATACAAAAAGCAAAATTCCAGCTGTATTCCATTTTTTTAATTCAACGTGATTCCTTCTCTTCCTCATCATTATTCCAACATAATAACAAAAGTAGCTCTCACCTCTCCTGATACCACCATTGCTCCTACTGCTCATTCAAAATATTCCTCATTTCAAGGCAGGCTTCTCCCCAGGAACCCTGGACTGTACAGGTTAACAATAGAATTTCTGTAGCATCACCACCTTTACTTCCTTGGTCCAGCCTAGCTAAATCTGGTGTAATTCTAACCCATGTCTCTCATTTTTTAATATCTTGGATCCAGATCAGCAATGTCCAATAGAACTTTATGTGATAATGGGAAGATTCTATATCTAAGCTGACTAACATAGTAGCCATTAGTCACATGTAGCTACTGAATGTTTGAAATGCAGCTAGTTTAACTAAGAGACTGTTTTTTAATATTGTATTTAGCAATAATTAACTAGTTTAGATTTAAATAGCCACATATACCTAACACCTACCATACTGGACAACACAGATTTAGATGAAGAGTCCTTTTATTCCTACCAGAAATGATTTATTTTATTTTGCAGGTGATGGAGACTTATTAAAAAGTTGGATTTATATTTTAGAAAGCTGTTTACATTTAGAAAGCTTTCTCTGTCTGCTTTGCAAGAGAATTATTTTAAGGGTTAGAATGAAAAATAAATGATGAAGTTCTGAAAAGTGCTCATCAGATCTGGCAATTAGAAGATCAATGGTAAACTTGGACTAAGAAGTTATAGAATAGTGGATGTGGCAACCTAGACTTCAAGTAGTGACTACAAATATAGACTATTAAGAAGTCTGGCTCTGAAGAGAGAGAGAGAGAGAGAGAGAGAGAGAGAGAGAGAGAGAGGGAAGGGAGGGAAGGAGGGAGGGAGGGAGGGAGGGAGATCATGAAGAAACCATCATATAAGAGAATTTGAAATAAGGACCAGGACCTTTACATTAATTACTCTATTTAAGTTCTTATTAGAAACAACCTTTTCAGCCCCAAAGACTAGTTCCGTGAAAGACAATTTTTCAGTGGACCGTTGGGTTGGGGAGATGGTTTCAAGATGATTCAAGCATATTAACATTTATTGTGTACTTTACTTCTGTTATTATTACATTGTAATATATAATAAAATAATCCTACAATTCACCATAATGTAGAATCAGTGGGAGCCCTGAACTTGTTTTCCTACAACTAGACGGTCTAATCTGTGGGTAATGGGAGACAATGACAGGTCATCAGGCATTAAATTCGCACAACCTAGATCCTGTGCATGCGCAATTCATGATAGGGTTCAGGCTCCTATGCAAATCTAATGCGGATGCTGATCTACCAGGAGATGGAGCTCACGCAGTAATGCAAGCAATGGAGAGTGACTAAATATAGATGAAAGCTTCACCCACTGCTCACCTCCTGCTGTGTGGCCTCATTCCTAACAGGCCATGAACCAGTACCAGTCCGTGGCCCAGGGGTTGGGGACCCCTGGTTTACATGATCCTCAAAACAAACCTTTAGTAAGTCTTATCTCCATTTTATAGAAATTAAGCCTCAGAGGGACCAACTGATTTGTCCAGGGACACCCTGGTGGAGCTGGGATTATAAAACTGGGTCTTTTTCATGCCAAAATTCATTGTCTTAAAGGTCAATAAAGAACTGAAGAGAGAAATACAGTATTGAAACAATAAAGAATCTCTAGAAAGATAGGTAAGCGGAGGGATAGCATTAGGACAAATACCTAATTTAGATGATGGGTTGATGGGTGCAGCAAACCACCATGGCACATGTATACTTATGTAACAAACCTGCACGTTCTGCACATGTATCCCAGAATTTCAACTATTATAAGTTTAAAAAAGAAAGTAATAAGACGAATTTTAACTCTGTTTTAGATACATCCGTACTGGACACAGTTTTACAAAAAGAAGTAATAGAAATCAATAATATATAAATTTTAAAAAGAATCTGTAGAAAGATTAAAGATATAAGAGAGTGAGAGAACAACTGATGGGGCAAGACTCCATAGATTTCTATATATGGAAAGGTAGACATCAAGTGAATACAAATGTACACATATTTATAATATAAGGGGATTACAGGAAATAGATGAAATTAAAACCTGATGATCTTTATTTTCCCTGCAAAGCAGAAAGCAAGACCCTGTGTAAGGAGATGAAAAGGAAAAGGAAAGTGTAAAGATGGATGTTTTGACACAGTCATTATGCAAAACAAGAGAGGAATTAACCTCATACCTGAAAAATTATTGCCTGTTTATCACTAGACCTTGGATCTTGATGTTTAGCTAATAATGATGGGTACCTGAAACATTTAAAGCATATATAGAAAGTGCTTCAACCAATGTTTTTTATATGAGATAAAAATCTTTTGATATATATACAATTTTCAGCTATTTTGTGTAAATAATACAAAGGTATGAAATGTCCTTTCATTTGACTTATTACAAATCAGAAAAGCTAAATGTGATTAATAATTTTGTAACTAGCAGGGCAGTAGTTCACACCTGTAATCTCAACACTTTGGGAGGTCAAGGTGAGCAGATCACTTGAGGCCAGGAATTCGAGACCAGCCTGGCCAACATGGTAAAACCCTGTCCCTACTAAAAATACAAAAATTAGCTGGGTGTGGCAGCAGGTGCCTATAGGCCCAGCATTTTGGGAGGCCAAGGCAGGCAAATCATCTGAATCCAGGAGTTTGAGACCAGCCTGGGCAACATGGTGAAACCCCATCTCTACTAAAAATTAGAGAAATAGCTGGGCGTAGTGACACGGATCTTTAATCTGACTCACTCCACTCAGGAGGCTAAGGAAAGAGAAAACTGTTTGAACATCTCTTAAACCCAGGAGATGGAGGTTGCAGTTAGCTGAAATCATCCCACTGCACTCCAGCCTGGATGAGACAGTGAGAGTCTGTCTCAAAAAATAATCATCATCATCATTTTATAATTAATAATGCTAAGACCATGCATTTGTACCACAATTTGTATTTTTTATACAGGCCTTTCAGATCAATTATCTTGAATTCCGAACTCTAAACGAATCCTTCTTATTTTTATTTATTTATTTATTTTTTGAGACAGAGTCTTGTTCTGTCACTCAGGCTGGAGTGCACAATCTCAGCTCACTGCAAGCTGGGTACTATAGTCTACACCCACACGCCTGGCTAATTTTTCTATTTTTAGTAAAGATGAGGTTTTGCCATGTTGCCCATGCTAGTCTCAAACTCCTGGCCTCAAGTGATCCCCCCACCTCAGCCTCCCAAAGTGCTGGGATTACAGGCATCAACTAACACACCTGGCCTGAATCCTCCTAATTAAAATATTCAAAGTCAAATAGTTTTTTAACCTCTAAAGTGTTGGTGTTTTTCCTGAAAGTTAAAAAAAATGCACTTATAAAAACATGTTGTTATTAAGAGTAAAATGTAATATGAAATATATATATAAAGCTGTAAACTTCAGTAGTGAAACATACTTTCTGTCAACAGTAACTATAATTTACCTTTAAATGTCATTGAAGCTTGGCTTTGATAAGAACAAAGCTTAGTATTTTAAAACACCACAACACTCTGGATATGGAATACTGGAAGTAGGGTTACTCCCACCCTTACAACAAGAAAAATGTAAATAATCTAAACAAATGTAATCTTCTAGAAGCCATCAGAGAGCTGGGGCTGCAGGACAATCAACTACCCTGAAATTTAAAGAAAAGCAGGTGTCTTCAAGGAGAAATGGGAGGCGAGCACTTGATTACTGGAAGCAGGCACCACTTTCTATGCATCTCACAGAAAAAATTCAGCTAAAATTTATATCAAATCACTACATCCAAGTGTGGGCTAGTATGAAAACAGCAACTTCTTTCTTTAAAAGGGTTTCCGGTTCAGTGACATACAATACCAATTCACAGCCAACTTCCGGCTTTGGAAGGGATTTTCCTTTGCTCTGGAAATGAGTCTATCTAGCCTCCATGTCCACAGACAGTCAAATTCAGTCAAACCAAACTATCAGAACCTCAAGTACTACTTTGCTGGTTATCCACAGGACACCTGACCCTGATAGCCAAGAAACACCCATTCTGCCATATCAAACCATCCCATCTAATACTGTTTTTGTTGTTAGGTTTTTTTGCTTTTTGTTTGTTTTGACATGCAGTCCTGCTCTGTTACCCAGGCAGTGGCGCAATCTCAGCTCACTGCAACCTCCGCCTCTCAGGTTCAAGTAATTCTCTGCCTCAGCCTTCCGAGTAGCTGGGATTACAGGCACCTGCCACCACACCCAGCTAATTTTTTGTATTTTTAGTAGAGACAGGGTTCCACCATCTTGGCCAGGCTGGTATTGAACTCCTGACCTCATGATCCACCCACCTTGGCCTCCCAAAGTGCTGGAATTCAGGCATGAGCCACTGCGCCTGCCCTAGTTTTTAACATATAGAACTCCAGGCCACCAAGATCAGATCCTAGAGGAAAAATTACCATTTATTATTGAGTATCATACTTCATTTCTGTATATTCTATGCTTAAGCCTTCTTAGCCCTCATTTCTCTTTCTGATCTCATGCAAGGAAAAGAAAGTAGCATTGAAATACTCTGAAATGAGACCCTCCAATTCTCACCTCAAGCATTCCTAAATTCTAAAGATGGAACAGTCCCTTATCTTCCAACCTCTAGTTTATCCAAATAATCTTGTTGTACAATCTTAGTGACTATTCTCCATGTTAAATAAACGTTAGAGGAGGACCTTGATTTAAGCTGAGCTCCTATACTAGACCCTAATGGACAAAACAGAAATGGAGTCATTCATGTTTAAGTTCCACATCACCAAAGTGAACTACACTAAGCTGTTTATCTGGCTTTTCACAAAATCAGGAGAGAAATAATGGCCAAATTCCCAAACAAGCCAGCATTAGCCAGCATGATAAGGAAGTCCCCTCTGCTTCAACCCTTACAAGGAAAGTAACTGTAAAAGGACCAATCTGCTTTTTGTTCCTTATTTCCGCTGTCTTCAGCCTTTTCCTGTCTATATTTACTGCCCACATTGCAGATGGGAGCTCTCTCAATCTGTTCTGGTTTTGAGGGTTGCCTGGTTTGTGAACCATTCTTTGCACAAACTCTGTTGAATTTATTTTGTCTGAAGTTTTTCTTTTATCACCCAAGATTGTTATATGTAGATCCACGGTTATGGAGTCTAATGAGGTTTTTGGTAACCCTGCAGTTATTTCTAGTTGCACTATAAAAATAACAGAAAACCTGAAACTATAACTTCCTATATCTGATCTCATGGACTTCTTCCAATTTCTAAATCTTACAGGAGGTTTCAGTAGTGTTCTCCAGCTGGGTACACTATTGTGTACCAGCATGTACCAGCATATACTCATGCTGTAATGCCATCACTTTGGGAAACCAAGGCAGGAGGACTGCTTGAGGCCAGGAGTATGAGACCAGCCTGGGCAACATAGCAAGATACTCGTCTCTACAAAAAAAAAAAAGTAATATTCTCCATGAAAAATTTAGAACAAACCTGCAAGAAGTCCTAATCTTTACATCAGTGATCCAAGATATCACTTATATCACAAATTAGCATGACTGATGAACTTTCGTAAAACAATTACAGACAGTGGCTCAAGCCTGTAATCCTAGCACTTTGGGAGGCTGAGGCAGGCAGATTACTTAAGGACAGGAGTTCGAGACCAGCCTAGCCAATGCTGTAAAACCCTGTCTCTACCAAAAATATAAAAATTAACCAGGCATGGTGGTGGGCGCCTGTAGTCCCAGCAACTTGGGAAGCTGAGGAAGCAGAATTGCTTGAACCCAGGAGGCAGCGGTTTCAGTGAGCAGAAATCACACCACTGCAGCCTGGACGAAAAGAGCAAAACTGTCTCAAAAAATAATAATAATAAAACAATGACAGAACTGTGACTTTTGTCCGGTGGGGGGGAAAGTGTTTTTTATTTGGAGACAGGGTCTCACTCTGTCACCTAGGCTAGAGTACAGTGGAGTGATCATAGTTCACTGCATCCTTAACCTACCAGGCTCAAGTGATCCTGCCATCTCAGCCTCCCAAGTAGCTGGGACCACAGACATGTGCCAACACACTCAGCTAATTTATTTTTAGTTTTAGTTTTAGTTGAGATGGGGTATAACCATGTTACTCAGGCTGGTCTCAAACTCCTGAACTCAAGCGATCCTCTCGCCTTAGCCTCCCAAAGTGCTGGGATTATAGGTATGAGCCACCACACTTGATCCAGAAGTTGTGATTTTTAAAATCTTTTATAGGCCAAGCACAGTGGCTCACATCTGTAATCCTGACATTTTGATAGGCTGAGGTGGGAGGGTCACTTGAGCCCCGGAGTTCAAGACCAGAGTGGGCAACATGGGGAGACTCTACCTTTACAAAAAGTTTAAAAATTAGGCTGGGCACTATGGCTCACACCTGTAATTCCAGCACTTCAGGAGGCCAAGGTGGATGGATCATTTGAGGCCAGGAGCTCAAGATCAGCCTGGCTAACATGGCAAAACTCTGTCTCTACTAAAAATACAAAAAAATTAGGTAGGCATGGTGATGCATGTCTGTAATCCCAGCTACTCAGAAGGCTGAGGCAGGAGAATTACTTGAACCTGGGAGGCGGAGGTTGCAGTGAGCCGAGATTACGCCACTGCACTCCAGCCTGAGTGACAGAGCGAGAGAAAGAAAGGGGGGGGAGAGCGCCATGTGGCATGTGCCTATGTGGTCCCAGGTACATGGGAGGCTGAGGCGGGAGGACTGCTTAGGCCCTAAGAGGTCAAGGCTGCAGTGAGCCATGTTCACACCACTGCAGTCCAGCCTGGGTAACAGACCGAGACCCTATCTCAACAATAAAAATAAAGAACATTTATAGAAAGTGATCAGCAACTTCCATGCCGACTTAAATTATACCTAGTACTTTTAGAAATGATAGTTACAAAGCATGTTTTAATATATACATTTTCAATATCTTGATCAGGCTAATGTCTAATCAAGTGATATTATTGCTTCTAAGATGTCACACTTTATTTTATTTCTGTATCATTTATCATTCCTCCTCCATCTCCTTTGCTCGTTGTCTTCTCCCTGCCCTCCGAATAGTAGAGTACCTCCAGACTCAGTTCTTAGATGTCTTCTCTTTTCTGTCTATATCCCCTCAGTAATTCCGTCCAACACCATGGTTTAAAACATAAATTTATTTCATATTAGAGCTCAGACCTCTCTCCCAAACTCCAGACTCAAATATTTAACTGCCTACTCAAAATCTCACTTAGATGTCCTTTGGGTATCTCAAACCTAGTATGTACAGAACTGAATTTCTGATCTTACTCCCAATCCAGTTCCAACTGCAACTTTCTTCATCTCAGTTGATAGCAAATCTAGGTTATGCTCAGGCAAAACACCTAGGAAGCATCCCTGACTTCCTCCAGACTACCAGAAAATACTGTTGCCATTATTTCAAAAGATACTCAGATTTTGACTACTACTTATTACCACAATCATCTCTCATATGGATTAATTTAATAGCCACCTAACACCTCTCTGCTCTTTATCCTTGACTCCCAAAGTTCAGTCTCAACACAGCAGCCAGAGTGATCCTCTCAAAAGGTAAGTCAGATCACGCCACTTTTCTGCTCAAAACCCTTTAATGGTTCCATATTTACTGAGTAAAAGCCAGAGTCCTAACAATGGCTTACAATGATCTACATGATCTAGTCCCTATTAACTCTCTCAACTAATGTCCTATCCCTTTGCTCACTTCATTCCAGCCATATGAAACTACTTCCTCAACTATATTAGGTTCTCTCTTGCCTGATGGCCCGAGCAAGGCCAAGGGCCTAATTAAAAACACTTTCCAGCCTAGGGAACATAGTGATATCCTTTCTCTACAAATATTTAAAAAAAAAAAAAAAAATTAGCCAGGTGTGCTAATGCCCTTGCTCTTCCCCCAGATAACCTTCACAGTTAACCTCTTCATATCCTTTAACACTTTGCTCAAATGCTACCTTCCACATAAAACCTACCCTACTCCACTTTTCCTACCAGCACTACCTTTACGTTGCTGTTCTCCCCCCAAGCACTTAACACTTTTTAATGTACCATATATCTCTTTCTCCATCTCAGTTGATGGCAATCTTTTCTTTTGGGTCACAGATGTATCCCAAGTGACTACAACAGTATTCAGCATTCAATAGACACTCAGTTAACATTTGTTAAATGAAAGAACCAAATCTCATATGCCAGTGGCCTGTCAGTGACTAAGGACCACAACATCACTAACAGCCATGAGGCCTTCCCTATTCCTTTTTGTTCAATCTAGCCTAATAAATAAATTCTAAAACCTACTACTAACCTTGCAAATAACGAAAAGCCTTGCAAATGATGGATTCAAGCTATTGTTCCTAAAACAATAAAAACATAAATATAATCCAATGGGAACCATACCCCATTGCAAGTTTTTGGTCTACACAAAGTATTGAGAGTACACTTACCTGCAGGTAAAACAACGTTTGGAAGAATTGTAACCTTAGAAAGCAGAACTGAAGTTCAAAGTGATTTTAATGAGTTTGTAAAATGATCTGTTAGGAAACGAAATGACCCTTAATAGGTGAAAGTATTCCTTTTATTCCCTGAGGGTCTCACTCTGTCACTCAGGCTGGAGTACAATGGCACAATCACATCAAAGCTCACTGCAGCTTTGATCTCCTGGGTTCAAGTGATCCTCCTACCTCAGCCTCTCAAGTAGCTAAACTGCAGGTACGCACCACCATACCTGGCTATTTTTTTAAATATTTGTAGAGACAGGGTATCACTATATTCCCCAGGCTGGAAAGTATTCTTAATTATAAGAAGCATACAATTTTAAATAAAATTTACATAGAGCTCTGCTGTCTACAGACTATTTTTATAAAGAATCTTGTTTGATTCTTATACCAAGCCTGTGAGAGATGTGTTACTAACATCATTTTGTAAATATGGTAACCAAAGCTAACAGAAGTTAAATAACTTTCCTAAATGACTCAACTGGTAAAGAGAGATTCCTAGACTCAATTCCAGGTCCATGTGCTTTTTAAAAATTTTTTGAAATAATTATAGATTCACAAGAAGTTACAAAAATAGTACAAAGGACCCATGTACTCTTCACTCAGTTCCTCCAATGGTTTCATCTTACATAGGTGCAGCAAAACCTCAAAACCATGAATTCACATTGGTCTATGCACCTTTTCTTATAGAGTCTGGGAATGAAAACTGACTACAAACAATATGACTCAAAGATTTTTTTTAAATTCAGGTGAAGATAATTTACATATACGAGCTAGGAAGTAATTTCTAGGGATACAATATTTTGCTCTAAGAATTATGGGAGTATTACATTCCACTTGGATATTTATATTTAATAATATAAACAACATAGCTGAAAAGTATTTGGAAACATGAGTAAAAGATGGTAGAGGGTGGGGCTGGGGGGAAGGTGGGCCTGAATGAAAGAGATTGTCATGTGGCTGTCCAAGGGGACACCAAGTAGAAGGGCAGGGTGGGTAGACAACCTGATGGAAAAGAGGCAAGACCAAGTTGGGCCTGGAAGGGAAAGGCCTGCATGAAGTTGGATGTGGCAGGACATGAACTAGATAATTAAGAGAAGCTATAAGTGGGGAACCTGGAGAGGCAGGGTTTATGGGGCCTGCCATCTAACGAGTGGGATTTGCCAGGTGTGGTGGTATGCACCTGTGGTCCCATCTACTTGGGAGGCTGAGGAGGGAGGACTGCTCGAGCCCAGAAATGTGAAACTACACTGAACTATGATTTCACCACAGCACTCCACCCTGGGTGACAGAATAAGACTTTGTTTCTAAAAAATTGAAAATTAGGCCAGGCACAGTGGCTCATGCCTGTAATCCTAGCACGTTGGGAGGCCAAGATGAGAGGATCGCTTGAGGCCAATAGTTTGAGACAGCCTGGTCAACAGAGGCTTAAACTAAATCGGTAATTTAAAAAAAAAACAAACAAAATTACCTTACCAAGAAGAAGAAAAAAAAAAAAGGTAAAGTGGGCCAAAGTTGATTTCATAAACTTCTCTTCATTTATGTCACAAGGTATCTCTGCTCTGGCTAGTTCATAAAAACTACTCTTAAATGATGATCCTTCAGTTTCAAACCCAGATTTTTTTTTCCTCCTCTCTTGTGGATTAATGACAGTATTGTTACAGTTGACTGCTTCATTCTTGTGGAAACTTTCCTTCACTGGCTTTTAGAACACTGACCCTCTTGATTCTCCTTTATTCTGTCTTTTTTGTTTTTATTATCTATTACCTTTTATCAAAAACCTACCCTTTTCAAGGCGGATCCAAGATGGCCAAATAAGAACAGCTGTGGAGTGCAGTTCCCAGTGAGAACAACACAGGTTGAGTGATCACCGCATTTCCAAAAAGAGGGTGAGTGATCACCACATTTCCAAACAACTTTTTACTACCCACAGACCAGGAGATTCCCAGTCTGAAAAGCACCACAAGTTTCCAGCATGACTGTTTCAGTTGGTGCAGCAGGTCTGCACCCAAAAACTCACACAAATCTGGGTGGCCGTTTCAACTGGCGCCTGGAACACCAGACAGAGCCGCTCATTTAACTGAAAAAAAGGGGGCTGAAACAGGGAGCCAAGTGATCTGGCTCAGCGGGTCCCACCCCTACAAAGACCAGCAATCTGAAACGCTCTGGATTGAGAGTTTCGCAGCAAGCACAGCTGAACCCGGGACAGTCCAACTCTGTGAGGGGGAGGGCATCTGCAATTACCAAGGCAGTCCGCCATTACCAAGGCAGTCTGCCATTACTGAGAAAATCCACCACTAACGAGGCAGTCCACCATTACTGAGGCAGACCGCCATTATCATACCTCTGAAAACAAAACCACAAGGAAGTTCACACAGCAGCTGGGCAGAGCCCAGAGCAGCCCAGCAACACCTCTGCTTGCAGACTGTGACTAGGCTACCTCCTTGCTAGGCAGGACAGCTCTGAAAAAAGGCAGCAGTATGTCAGGAACTTATAAATACAGCCCCACCTTCCCAGGACAGAGCACGTGGGAAAAAGGCAGTTAACAGTTCCGCTGCAGCGGACTTAAACATACCTGCCCAGCAGATCTAAATGGAACAATGGAGCTCCCAGCACAGCACTTGAGCTCCTATAAGGGACAGACTATCTCTGCAAGCAGTTCCCTGACCTCCATATATCAAAAGAGACACCTCATAAAGGAGAGCTCAGGCTGACATCTGGTAGGTTTCCTCCTGGGACGAAGATAACAGAAGAAGAGACTGGCAGCAACCCTTATTGTTCTGCAGCTACCACAGGTGATCCCCAGGCAAGCAGGGCCTGAAGTGGACCTCCAGCAGTCCTACAGCAGAGGGGCCTAAGTGTTAGAAGGAAAACTAAAAAACAGAAAGAAGTAACTTCAACATCAACAAAAAGGACATCCACTAAGAAACCCCATCCGAAAGTCACCAACTACAAAGACCACAGGTAGGTAAATCCACAAAGATGGGAAGAAACCAGCACAAAAAGGATAAAAACACCCAAAACCAGAACACCTCTCCTCCTCCAAGGGATCACAACTCCTCACCAGCAAGGGAACAAAGCTGGATGGAGAACGAGTCTGATGAACTGACAGAAACAGGCTTCAGAAGGTGGGTAATAACAAACGTCTCTAAGCTAAAAGAACATGTTCTAACCCAATACAAAGAAACTAAAAACCCTGAAAAAAGGTTTGATGAAATTCTAACAAGAATAAACAGCTTAGAGAAGAATATAAATCACTTGATGGAGCTGAAAAACACAACACGAGAACTTCACAAAGCATACACAAGTTTCAATAGCCAAATAAATCAAGCAGAAGAAAGGATATCAGAGATTGAGGATCAACTCAATGAAATAAAACGAGAAGGCAAGATTAGAGAAAAAACAGTGAAAAGAAATGAACAAAGCATCCAAGAAATATGAGATTATGTGAAAAGACCTAATCTACATTTGATAGGTGTACCTGAATGTGACAAAGGGAATGAATCCAAGTTGGAAACCCTCTTCAGGTATTATCCAGGAGAACTTCCCCAACATAGCAAGGCAGGCCAACCTTCAGGTCCAGGAAATACAGAGAACATCACAAAGATATTCCTCAGGAAGAACAACCCCAAGGCACATAAACATCAGATTCACCAGTGTTGAAATGAAGGAAAAAATTCTAAGGGTAGCCAGAGAGAAAAGTCGGGTTACCCACAAAGGGAAACCCACCAGACTCACAGCAGATCTCTCCACAGAAACCCTACAAGCCAGAAGAGAGTGGGGGCCAATATTCAACATCCTTAAAGAAAAGAACTTTCAACCTAGAATTTCATATCCAGCCAAACTACGCTTCATAAGCGAGGGAGAAATAAAATCCTTTACGAACAAGCAACTGCTGAGAGATTTCATCACCACCAGTCCTGTCTTACAAGAGCTCCTGAAAGAAGCACTAAACATAGAAAGGAACAACCTGTACCAGCCACTCCAAAAACATACCAAATGGTAAAGAACATCGACACAATGAAGAAACTGTGTCAACTAATGGGCAAAACAACCAGCTAGCATCAAAATGGCAGGATCAAATTCACACATAACAATATTAACCTCAAATGTAAATGGACTAAATGCTCCAATCAAAAGACACAGACTGGCAAACTGGATAAAAAGTCAAAACCCATTGGTGTGCTGTATTCAGGAAACCCATATCATGTGAAAAGACACACATAACCTAAAAATAAAGGAACTGAGGAAGATCTACCAAACAAATAGAGAGCAAAAAAAGCAGGAGTTGCAATCCTAGTCTCTGATAAAATAGACTTTAAACCAACAAAGATCAAAAGAGACAAGGGAATTACATAATGGTAAAAGGATCAATGCAGCAAGAGGAGCTAACGATCCTAAATATATACGCACCCAATACAGGAGCACCAGATACATAAAGCAAGTTCTTAACTACCTACAAAGAGACTTAGACTCCCACACAATAATAGTGGGAGACTTTAACACTCCACTGTCAATATTAGACAGATCAACAAGACAGAAAATTAACAAGGATATCCAGGACCTGAACTCATATCTGGACAAGCAAACCTAATAGACATCTACAGAACTCTCCACCCCAAATCCATAGAATATATATTCTTCTCAGCACCACATCATACCTACTCTAAATTCACCACACAATTGGAAGTAAATCACTCCTCAGCAAATGCAAAAGAATGGAAATCATAAGTCTCTCAGACCACAGGGCAATCAAATTAGAGCTCAGGATTAAGAAACTAACTCAGAACTGCAAAACTTCATGGAAACTGAACAACTGGCTCTTGAATGTTGATTGGATAAACAATGAAATGAAGGCAGAAAAAAGGTGTTCTTCAAAACCAATGAGAACGAATACACAACGTACCAGAATCTCTGGGACACATTTAAAGCAGTGTCTAGAGGAAAATTTATAGCAATAAATGGACACATGAGAAGTAAGGAAAGATCTAAAATGGATACTCTATCATCAAAATTGAAAGAGCTAGAGGAGCAAGATCAAAAAAACTCAAAAGCTAGTGGAAGACAAGAAATAACTAAGAGCAGAACTAAAGGAGATAGAGACACAAAAAACCCTTCAAAAAAAATCAATAAATTCAGGAGCTGGTTTTTTGAAAAGATCAACGAAACAGACCGCTAGCCAGATCAATAAGAAAGGAGAAAAGAATCAAATAGATGCAATAAAAAACGATAAAGGAGATATCACCACTGATTCCACAGAAATACAAACTACCAAAGGAGATTACTACAAACAACTTTATGCACATAAACCAGTAAATCTGGAAGAAATTAATAAATTCCTGGACACTTGCACCCTCCCAGGCCTAAACCAGGAAGAAAATGCAGACCAATAACAAGAGCTGAAGTTGAGGCAGCAATTAATAGCCTACCAACCAAAAAAAGTCCAGGTCTAGATGAGTTCACAGCCAAATTCTACCAGACATACAAAGAGGAGCTGGTACCACTCCTTCTAAAACTATTCCAAACAATCCAAAAAGAGGGAATCCTTCCCAAATCATTTTGTGAGGCCAACATTATCCTGATACCAAAACCTGGCAGAGATTCAACAACAACAAAAAAAAAACTTCAAGCCAATCTCCATGATGAACATAGATGCAAAAACCTTCAATAAAATACTGGCAAACCGATTGCTACAGCAAATCCAAAAGCTTATCCATCACGATCAAGTAGGCTTCATTCTGGGGATGCAAAGCTGGTTCAACATATGCAAGTCTATAAATGTAATCCACCACATAAAAAAAACTAAAGACAAAAAACTGCATGATTATCTCAATAGATGCAGAGAAAGCCTTCAACAAAATTCGACAGCTCTTTATGCTAAAAACTCAATTAACTAGGTATCGATGGAATGTATCTCAAAATAATAAAAGCTATTTACCACAAACCCACAGCCAATATCATACTGAATGGGCAAAAACTGGAAGCATTCCCTTTGAAATCTGGCACTAGACAAGGATGCCCTCTCTCACCACTCCTATTAAATATAGTATTGGAAGTTCTAGCCAGAGCAATCAGGCAAGAAAAAGAAATAAAGGATATTCAATTAGGAAAGTAGTAAATCACATTGTCTCTGTTTACAGGCAACATGATTGTATATTTAGAAGATCCCATTGTCTCAGCCCAAAATCTCCTTAAACTGATATGCAACTTCGGCAAAGTCTCAGGATAAAAAATCAACATGCAGAAATCACAAGCATTCCGATACACCAATAACAGGCTTAAAGAGAGCCAAATCAAGAAAGAACTGCCATTCACAATTGCTACAAAGAGAATAAAATACCTAGGAAAACAATTAACAAAGGATGTAAAGGACCTTTTCAAGGAGAACTAGAAACCACTGATCAAGGAAATAAGAGAGGACACAAACAGATGGAGAAACACTCCATGCTCATGGTTAGGAAGAATCAATATTGTGAAAATGGCCATACTGACCAAAGTAATTTATAGATTCAATGCTATCCCCATCAAGCTACCTATGACCCTCTTCATAGAACTGGAAAAAACCACCTTAAATTTCATATGGAACCAAAAGAGAGCCTGCAAAACCAAGACAATCCTAAGCAAAAAGAACAAAGTTGGAGGCATCATGCTACCTGATTTCAAACTATACTATAAGGCTACAGTAATCAAAACAGCATGGTACTAGTACCAAAACAGAGATATAGACCAGTGGAACAGAACAGAAGCCCTGGAGGCAATGCCACACATCTACAGCTATCTGATCTTTGACAAACCTGACAAAAACAAGCAATGGGGACAGGGTTCCCTGTTTAATAAATGGTGTTGGGAAAACTTGGTAGCCATGTGCAGAAAGCAGAAACTGGACCCCTTCCTGATACCTTATACTAAAATTAACTCCAGATGGATTAAAGACTTAAATATGAGACCTAACACCATAAAAACCCTACAAGAAAGCCTACACAAAACCATTCAGGACATAGGCATAGGCAAGGACTTCATGACTAAAACACCAAAAGCATTGGCAACAAAAGCCAAAATAAACAAATGGGATCTAATTAAACTCCAAAGCTTCTGTACAGCAAAAGAAACAATCATTAGAGTGAACCAGCAACCAACGGAATGGGAAAAAATTTTTGCAATCCACCCATCTGACATAGGGTTAATATCCAGAATCTACAAAGAACTAAAACAGATTTACAAGAAAAAAACAAACAAGCCCACTCAAAAGTGGGCGAAGGACATGAACAGACACTTTTCAAAAGAAGACACATATGAGGCCAACAAACATATGAAAAAATGCTCATCATCACAGGTCATTAGAGAAATGCAAATCAAAAGCACATTGAGATACCATCTCATGCCAGTTAGAATGGCAATCGTTAAAAATCTGGAGACAGATGCTGGAGAGGATGTGGAGAAATAGGAACACTTTTACACTGTTGGTGGGAGTGTAAATTAGTTCAACCATTGTGGAAGGCAGTGTGGTGATTCCTCAAGGACCTAGACAGAGAAATTCCATTTGACCCAGCAATCCCATTACTGGGTATATATCCAAAGGATTATAAATCATTCCATTATAAGGACAGACGCACATGTATGTTCACTGCAGCACTGTTTACAATAGCAAAGATCTGGAACCAACCCAAATGCTCATCAATGATAGACTGGATAAGGAAAATGTGGCACATACACACCATGGAATACTAAGCAGCCACAAAAAAGGATGAGTTCGTGTCCTTTGTAGAGACAAGGATGAATCTGGAAACAATCATTCTCAGCAAACTGACACAAGAACAGAAAATCAAACACTGCACGTTCTCCTTCATAGGCAGGTTGAATAATGAGAACTCGTGGACACAGGGAGGGGAGCATCATACACTGGGGTTTGTTGGTGGGGGTAATAAGGGAGGGGCAGCAGGGGATAGGGAGGTTGGGGAGGGATAACATGGGGAGAAATGCCAGATATAGGTGATGGGGGGATGGAGGCAGCAAACCACATTGCCAGGTGCGGACCTATGCAACAATCCTGCATGTTCTGCACATGTACCCCACAGCCTAAAGTGCAATAAATTATATGTAAAATAAAATAAATTATTCTTCAGGAAAAAAAAAAAAACCTTCCCTTTTCTTAGAGAACAAGTAAGAATCATAGTCACATTTAGGACACAGCAAGTTTTCCCAGGTCAAAAATCTTGTTGACCGTCATTTGGGCAACTTAGCACAACCATCCATTCATCTAAGGTCTCCTCTATATTTCCCAGAATCCCTTGAATCCCTCTCATTGTATAGGTTTGGGTTAGATTTTGCTAATGAAAGAAACTCATATAAGATTTGGAAAGAGCAGAAGCCATTATTCTCTGAAGGTGGCTGGATGCAGAGAAGCAGATGTTAGATTCATAGTAGCTTTTGGTTAAGTGCTTGAGAATCACCTGCTTATTGCTATAGCCCTAAACATACGGCAGAAGTTTTCCCAGAGACGCTTCCTAATAGCAGCAGTTTTCCAGTAAGCTTTTTAGAACACTGAAGGTGTTCAGTGTTCATGTTCAGTGGTCTCCAATGTACCTTTCAGTTGTAGCTTCTCTAATTTTCCAGAATGACTTCTATGAAATTCACTCCCCTACTCTTCCAATATTCATGTGAGCCCCAATTCCCAGACTAAAACTATTATTCCCAAAATATTTTAAATGCCTTTTTGTTGTCAGTCTCAGACTCTTAGCAACCAGATAAATAAATAAATAGATAGATTAGATTGATAAGATGTTCATCAAATACTAGATAGACAGATAGACAGTTTCGATTGATTGATTGGTTTATATATTCATCAAATACCCCAGAAAGCATATAAAATAATCTAGTAATGACAACTGCCTTTGGAGAAGAAAACTGAATGGCCAGAAGACAACAATAGAAGGAAAAGTTTTTACTGTACACTCTTTTTGTACCTTCTTGAATTTAATTGTATAAGTATGTATCAACTACTCAAAAAGGAAGTAATTATTTAAAAGTATATACTCCTATAATTTTTGTTTTATTCCTTTATGGGCCATACAGACCCAGAGTTTTTCTATCCATTTACTAGTTTTACTACATCTTACTAGTCATTTACTAGTTTTACCACATCTTAATCCCTGTGCTATAGGTAGTGGTGGAGTAAGAAGGGAAAGAGTGACTTTTTTAAATGAGGTATCTCGCACTCTTATGAAAAAGATCATTTATAAAGCTATTGTCAAACTTCTTGAATTTGGAAGAAGACATTATTTTATCAATTCACTGATGTATTAAACAATTACTTATGAAAAATACAAAGAAAAAATATAAAAATTCCAGCACTATAATTAAGATACAGGTAAAGTACTAGAAGATTTGATGAGAGACATTGATGTTGGACATAGAACTTTGGACACAAGTAAATTTTACAGATTTAGCCTCTGGTATTATTTTTAAAGTAATAATAAACTAATCTTGTCTCTCATTCCCTAAGAGAACTATGATAAATAATTAATAATTGTTTATTAATGTAACTATATTATGTATTAATATAAGAATTATACTATTTATTAATAATAAATATTATCATTTTTATGGCCACTAACTCTAATTCTGTAAAGATGCCTAACCCTAATTATCCAAAGTAGTACTCTTTAATTAGATAATGTAACATGAAGCCTTCTGAGGTCTGGGGGAAAACTGCCATAAATTGAGAATCACTGAAGCAGCAAGCCCCTATTAGGATTTTAAGTTTACTTTATCCTTTGGTACCTTAGGGCAGAAAAAAAGTTGAGACTCATTGCCATAATACATTTTAAAGTAATATTCAATTTATAAAAATTTTAAACTCTCCATAGTTTTTAGGAAATATCTGTAGTAGGGCACAGTACTATGTGTATAACAATCCCAAGATATCACTGCACTCCAAGTACTTAAATAGATAGGATCCTATCTTTGAGGAAGGAAAACTCTTAAACACAAGACAATACAATTCTATAAGAAAAGGAAAGTCAAAATATTTCTTGAAATCGTCACCACTGATCAATAAGAAAGAAAGTCTCTGCATGTTAAATTATCACTGATCACTAACAGACTTGCAGTGCTGTTTAGCATGCCTAAGCACACAATCTTCTTGGTATACTACTGCCTCCCGGGGGTTATAGTACATTACTACTCCTCTGAGAACATAATATCAGAGTAAACACAGTATAGACATTCTTTTCTACCAACAATACAATGCAAAAGGTCCATGTAGGCCTTTTAATAACAAGTAGGCCTTTCCTAAATAATCTCTTTTAAAAAACAGCATCATATTTCTTTCTATCTGAATAATCGGGAACTAAGTACACAATAAAACTTAATTATAGAAAGTGGTGGTTAATATGATTGAGGACATCAGGGCTTATACAGCATTTTGCATTTTGAAAGCACTTAGCCAACATTAAATGATTAATCTTTACAACATTCTTGAGGGCAAGAATTACCACCATCTTTTTGTAGAAAAGTAAATAGCAAGGTTAAGTAAAGTATTAGAAAGTCAAGAACTGGTCAGTAACTAATCAGCAAAGTGCCTCAGGAGAATGGTTTAATGTAAAATATGAAGCACTAATACATTAACTCATCTCTAATACTCCTTGACATACTTCTAGGAGAAATTAATTCTTTCTTATTTGTGACCCCATAGCATTTTCTATATTCCTTTATTATAAAGCCTAACATTTTTGTATTATAGTTATTGGATTGTCAGTCTCCCTGACTAAACAGTGCCTCTACGAGATTTTGCACAGTGTCCAGCACACAGCAAGACACAACAACGAATCAGTCATTTGTTCAACAAACAATTACACATCTATAATAAGTAATAACGTGTGGCTGGGCATGGTGGCTCACACCTGTAATCCCAACACTTTGGGAGGCCAAGGCGGGCGGATCACGAGGTCAGGAGATCAAGACCACCCTGGCCAATATGGTGAAATCCTGTCTCTACTAAAAATACAAAAAAATTAGCTGGGCATGGTGGTGCACGCCTTTAGTCCCAGCTACTCGGGAGGCTGAGGCAGAATTGCTTGAACCCAGGAGGCAGAGATTGCGGTGAGCCAAGATCGCGCCACTCCACTATAGCCTGGGAGACAGTGCGAGATTCTGTCTCAAAAATAAAAAATAAATAAATAAAAATAAAATGAAAATTAGCCAGACAAGGTGGTACGCACCTATAGTCCCAGCTACTGGGGAGGCTGGGGCAGGAGAACTGCTTGAACCCAGGTGCCAGAGGCTGCAGTGAGCCAAGAATGCGCCACTGCACTCCAGCCTGGGTGACAGAGTGAGACTCTGTCTCTATTTAAAAATAATAATAAAAACAGGCCGGGCGCGGTGGCTCAAGCCTGTAATCCCAGCACTTTGGGAGGCCGAGGCGGGTGGATCACGAGGTCAAGAGATCGACACCATCCTGGTCAACATGGTGAAACCCCGTCTCTACTAAAAATGCAAGAAAATTAGCTGGGCATGGTGGTGCGTGCCTGTAATCCCAGCTACTCAGGAGGCTGAGGCAGGAGAATTGCCTGAACCCAGGAGGCGGAGGTTGCGGTGAGCCGAGATCGTGCCATTGCACTCCAGCCTGGGTAACAAGAGCGAAACTCCGTCTCAAAAAAAAATAAATAAATAAATAAAAATAAAAAAATAAAAAAATAATAATAAAAACAACATGTAAGTCACTTTCTACACACAGGGGATATGGTGGTAAATAAGAAAACCAAGCTCCCTACTCTCATGGAGCCTACATTCTACAAAGGAAAGGCAGATGACCAAAAAACAAAATCAGATAGTAAAAACAGCTTGCAGGCACAGTGGCTCACGCCTTTAATCCCAGCACTTTTGGAGGCTGATGTGGACAGATCACAAGATCAAGAGATCAAGACCATCCTGGCCAACATGGTGAAACCCTGGCTCTACTAAAAATACAAAAATTGGCTGGGTGTGGTGGGGTGTGCCTGCAGTCCTAGCTACTCAGGGGGCTGAGGCAAGAGAATCACTTGAGCCCGGGAGGCAGAGGTTGCAGTGAGCCAAGATGGTAACACTGCACTCCAGCCTAGCTGTAGAGTGACACTCCATCTCTCAAAAAAAAAAAAAAAAAAAAAAAAAAAAAGAGCTTAAGAAGAAATTCAAATACAATGTGACTAACACACTAGGTGGTTATATTCGATTAGGCAGTTATATTCAAGCTCATATCAGAATCTAAGAAACAACCAGTCATACTCAGATGGAGAAAAGACAATTCCATGTGACAAGGACAAAAGAACCAAAGTGGGGAAGAAATAAAGGAACAGGGGGGAAAAAAGGCTGCTTAGAGTATACTGGGCAAAGGAGTGAGTGGTAAAAGACAGTATCAGAGAGGTGGGAAGATAAGAATTTTATTCTAAGTGAGATGGGAAATTATTTAAGGCTCTATAACACTTATTGCTGGTTTGAATTGCTGTATTTGCCTAGTAGGTGGCACTAAAAGGAAAATTAATACTTAGAAAGGAAAATTACTATGCTATTGGTTAGGGAGCTTTTCTGTTTAATAAATTACTTTTTAGTGAAAAGTTATTTTATAATTAAATGTTCAGACTAAAAGATAAAGCAGCAGTGTCTACTAACATTTTAATAGAAGTTAGAATAATGAGATTTTGACAGTCATTATTGGAAGAAATTGAAGAGCTCCTGCATAAACTACTGTACATTATAGATGACTGTACCAGGATCTTATGCTAATCATTTATTAATTTTGCAAAGCCTAAGATATCTCCAAATAGCTCATGATGAGTGCCAGACAGACATCTGGAGAGGAGGCCCCTAAGTGAAAGTATAGAAGTATCATTAAACATAATAAATCTCTTTCTCTTACCAAAGAAACCAGAATAAAAAAGTAACATATATTTAGAAGCGAGAACACTTCTCACCATATTAACTGAACAAAATAGAGCAGTAGCCTAGAAATTAAGGTCAGGTTCATATTTCACCTGGGATGATATAGGTACTAAAGAAGCCTCGAAGGTAATACCAAGCCATAACATCAAGATTCAGTTAAGTTTAATTTCACAAATAATTGCTGTGAGAAAATATTATCATTTGCTCATTCTAGGTGGCAGGTTCTTAAACATTTGTTGTACTAAAGTTTGTGTATTTTTTTACCTTTTTTTTTTTTTTTTTTTACTCTTTTTTGAGACGCAGTTTCATTCTTGTTACTCAGGCTGGAGTGCAATGGCGCGATCTCGGCTCACCGCAACCTCCGCCTCCTGGGTTCAGGCAATTCTCCTGCCTCAGCCTCCTGAGTAGCTGGGATTACAGGCATGCGCCACCACGCCCAGCTAATTTTTTTTGTATTTTTAGTAGAGACGGGGTTTCACCATGTTGACCAGGATGGTCTCGATCTCTTGACCTTGTGATCCACCCGCCTCGGCCTCCCAAAGTGCTGGGATTACAGGCATGAGCCACCGCGCCCGGCCTTTTTTTTTTTTACCTTTTTAATGTGTTTTTTAGTTGTCATAAAAAGCACATAATACAAAATTTACTATCTTAGTCATTTTTAAAAGTTCAGAGGTGTCATGTATATTCACATTGCTTTGCAACAGATTTCCAGAACATTTCACCCTGCAAAACTGCAACTCTACACTCAGTGAACAACTATCCATTTCCCCCTTCTCCCAGCCTCTGGCAACCACCATTCTGCTTTCTGTATAACTCTATGTTTTTTAAATCGTAATATTACATTGTAACAATACCCAGGCCCCTACAAAAGAAACTATGCACATAAGCATCTGAGTTGGTGTTTTGGTTTGTTTTTGTTTAAACAGCTTCCCAAACCAAAATGTGTATATTGGAAAGGGCTAAGAATTACCTCTAATATAGACAGGAATACAGAAGTGACTTACAAATACATTGCAGGGACGGGCATAGTGGCTCACGCCTGTCAGCACTTTGGGAGGCCAAGGTGGGCAGATCACCTGAGGTCGGGAGTTCAAGACCAGCCTGACCAACATGGAGAAACCCTATCTCTACTAAAAATACAAAATTAGCTGGGCGTGGTGGCTCATGCCTGTAATCCCAGCTACTCGGGAGGCTAAGGCAGGAGAATAGCTTGAACCCAGGAGGCAGAGGTTGCAGTAAGCCAAGATTGAGCCACAGCACTCCAGCCTGGGCAACAAGAGCAAAGCCCCATCCCAAAAAAAAAAAAAAAAAAAAAAAGACATACACTGTAATATGCACTGCACTATTTCCAGTTCACCATGAATATAACCATTATAGAGAAGCAGGATTACTGGCAACTAGCAGCACAGCAACTAGCCAATATGACATGATCTATTTATATGGAAAAACAGTATATAGGGAGAATGAATATTGGAAGTTTTTAAAAACCTAAATTTGAGACTAGCCTAATAGAGAATAGCAAAATTCTCTTACATTTTTAGCCTTTTCTGGAAGGAGGAGGACAGGGTTTTGCTGTGTTACCCAGGCTGGAGTTCAATGGTGCAATCACGGCTCACTGCGGTGTTGACTCCCAAGCTCAAGCAATCCTCCTACCTCAGCCTCCCCAGTAGCTGAGATGATAAGCACATGCCACCACACCTCCTGAACTCAAGCAATCCCCCTGCCTCAGCCTCCCAAAGTGCTGGAATTACAGACATGAGCCACTGTGGCTGGCCCATTTTTAGCCTTTATGTTTTACAAGTAACTTCCACATACACCAATTCATTTAGTCAAGTCACAATCCCTCCAGGTCTCAATTTTCTTAAATAGTTTTCAGTAAAACAGGGATAAAATTATTTGCCACGCTGACCTCATAGGAATAAACCATGCAAAAATTGAAATAATAAATATAATGCCATTTAAAAGTGATAAACATGGCCAGGCGCAGTGGCTCACACCTGTAATCCCAGCACTTTGGGAGGCCAAGGTGGGTGGATCACGAGGTCCAGTGTTTGAGATCCGCGTGACCAACATGGTGAAATCCCATCTCTACTAAAAATACAAAAATTAGCCAGGCATCATGGCACATGCCTGTAAGCCCACCTACTGAGGATGCTGAGGCAGGAGAATCTCTTGAATCCAGGAGGCGGAGGTTGCAGTGACCGAAGATGTCCAGCCTGGGCAACACAGCAAGACTCCATATCAAAAAAAAAAAAAAAAGCGATAAACACTACTATATGGATGTAAATTACCTGAAGATAAATTTTCTAATGCTTTACTTCTAACCAAGGAATAGTTACACATTTAGTAAATAGCAACTACATACATGGCAACAATTTATGCCAAATGATTTATAGATTATCCCGGATATAAAGAGGCAGTAAAATGTCCTCTATCCGGTTGGGGTATAGAAAACAAACTCTCTTAAATCTGCTAATGGTGAAGTCAAAGTTAAAAGAAGTTAAAATATAAATCTACATACAGTACTACATATAACAAGAATGAATGGAGAGTACATTTTTTTCCCATCACATTAAGGAGTCAAGACTATAAGTATAGTTATTCATGATATAGAGCAGCAAATCTTTAGAGAATTAGTGATCTGGTAGATTACAAAACTGTGAGTGAAATGCTTGTTCAATGAAATTTACAAGAGCACAAGCACAGGCAAGATTCTTACAAGACAAACAAACATACACCAGAATCAAGAACAAAACTACTTCTCTGAGCACTATGTAGCTATAAAATTATGTGGATTTACATGAAGAATACTACATCTCACTCCTTAGAGGTAGGCTTTATTAAATTTGAGAATATAATCAATAAGGCCATATGAAATCCTTTCAACTAGTAAGGATTAAAGAAAAAGAATAGCCATAAATGGCAAGTTCTTTATCCCTACTTCTAAATTGTATAATTTAGCCTACAGTTTGCCTACACAAATCAAATGCAGGAAGGAGGGTTTTGTTATTATCTAGTGAGCAGGTAAGGCATTATCAAATTCTGAACCTTTGGTAACTTATTTTTTAGAATCACCTTTTTAATCCCTCCCCCATCTGAAAGAAATGCTCTGCCATGACACCATTTGCTGAATGTCTATAATCAGCTTGGTACAATGGCTCATGAGCCTTCAGCAAAGCTGATCTGATGATGATGGAATCCACAAAATCAAAATAATTTAGTCCATAAGCAAGCTGGGCATGGCGTCTCATGCCTGTAATCCCAGCACTTTGGAAGGTCGAGGCAGGAAGATCTCTTGAGGCCAGGAGCTCATGACCAGCCTGGGCAAAATAGCGAGACCCCCATCTCTAGGAAAAATAATTTTTCCAAAAAAAGTAACTTAGCTCATGAAGAGTCCAAATAAGGGTAGCCCTAGTACCCTGTCAATTAGAAGAAGGCTATAGACTGAAATTTTAAAGTAGTTATAAGTACGATGAGGTACAAAGGTCCTATTTCAATAATATACTGACCCAAAGGTTAAAAGTTATTTGTTCTCCAGATTCTTTGCAGCCAGAGTAACCAACTCTGGCTGTTACTGGGTAACAAATTTCTCCCTCAGAATCCAGCAATTTGGCAACCATCCAACTAAATCATTTCTTTTTCAGTCAACAAAAAAATAGGAGTCATCAGCCATAATCCTTCCATTCTTCCTTTCAACAAATATTTATTGAAGATCTACAATGTGCTAGGCACTTACCAGTTTCATCTGCCAACATAGCTTACAACTGCCATAGAAACTTCAAATAAAATAATTGCATAATTAAACCATGTTGCTTAGTCTTTTTAAAAATAATTTATGGGAGAAGCGTGGTGGTTCACATCTGTAATCCCAGCCATTTTGGGAGGCTGAGGCAGGAGGGTTGCTTGAACCCAGGAGTTCAAGACCAGCCTGGGCAACAGAGTGAAACCCTGTATCTACAAAAAATTTAAAAACAAAAAACGAGCTGGGCATGCTGACACATGCTTGCAGTCCCAGCTACCTGGGAGGCTAAGGTCAGGGGGCTGCTTGAGCCCAGGAGGTTGAGGCTGCAGTGAGTCGTAATCATGCCACTGCACTCCAGCCTGGGCAACAAAGAAAGACCTTGCTTCAAAAAATAAAACTAAAAATAGTAATAATGTATGTTCAAGGACATATAACTCAATGAATGCATGCATTAAATACAATAAAAATTTATAGAGAGCATGCAAAAGTAAATGTAAAAACAGAACCAGATGAACACTTAACATTCTTTCCAATTGTGCAGTTCTACAAAGAAGCTGTTAAAATAATGAGATTGGATAGTATGTATTGAATATTTATCATTATACTGAAAAAATTATAATATCTTCAGAGACTACACATATAACAATCAACCCATCAACCTACACAAGACTCCCAAAAGCCACATAATCAAGAAAAGTCTTAACTATACATTAAACACAAGAGGGCGCACAAGTCTGGAAAATGCTTAATAAAACCAAAGGCAAATTGCATTTTACCATATGATTTGCAGCTCTTAAAGCATGGTCACAAGGATTTATAAAAGATTCTTCCTGCATGTACTTAAGGCCAATTGTGCTAAAAATATTTCCCTTTCTCAATATACTTTCTAGAAATCAAATAACTGCTTCTCTAATATCTAAATTCCATGTCTAAATTAACTTGAAACCTAAATTAGTATCTTATCATTAAGAAAAATTATAGGCTGGGAGCACTGGCTCAGGTCTGTAATCCCAGGACTTTGGGAGGCCGAGGGGGGCGGATCATGAGGCCAAGAGATCAAGACTATCCTGGTCAACATGGTGAAGCCCTGTCTCTACTAACAATACAAAAAGTAGCTGGGTGTGGTAACACATGCCTGTAGTCCCAGCTACTAAGGAGGCTGAAGCAGGAGAGCCGCTTGAACCCAGAAGGCAGAGGTTGCAGTGAGCCGAGATCGAGCCACTGAGCCACTGCACTCCAGCCTGGTGACAGAGCGAAACTCTGTCTCCAAAAAAAAAAAAGAAAAAGAAAAAGAAAAATTAGATTCTTACTCAGTTTGTACCACTTTTAAGTTAACTTCTCCTTGGAAGATCTTCTATTTGGAAAGAAGACCAACTCTTAAAATATTTATTTTCAAAAATCACTATAGCTTACCCATTGAATAATTATCATAAACTTGTTTATTATAATCCTAATGATCATAATAAACTTAGAGGAAATAGATCTACAATGTTTAGAAATTTATGCAAATCTATATCATACTATAGCAGCTGTTTAATTCTTGAGCAGTGAATATTCTATCAATAATGTTCTATTCCAAGAGTTGCCAACTGATTACAAATGGTAGACCATAATTTAATTAGTTCATTCCCTCATGAAATAACAAGCGATCACCTAAGAAGAGTATCAACAGTAGCCCTCCATATCCATGGGTTCTGCATCTGTGGATTTAACCAGCCGTGGACTAAAAACATTTTTTTTTTATTGTGATTGTATTGAACATATAGACCTCTTTTGTTGTCATTATTCCCTACATGATAAGTATAACAACTATTTACACAGCATTTACATTGCATTAAATATTATAAATAATCTAGAGATGATTTAAAGTTTGTAGGACAGATGTAGCTTATATGCAAATACGACCTCTTTTACATAGGGAACTTGAGCATCCACAGATTTTGGTATCCATAGGAGGTCCTGGAACCAATCTCCCAAGATACTGAGGGATGACTATACTAAGATTATAGAGCCTATAGCAACAGGCATAATCCAAAATAATTTAGAAGCACATTCTGCCAAACCCAAGATTCATAGCAGAATATACCCTAGACATAGAAACACACACACAACACACACACACACACACACACACACACACAAGGGGGGGGAGTGTGTGTGTGTGTGTGTGTGTGTGTGTGTGTGTGAGAGAGAGAGAGAGAGAGAGAGAGAGAGAGAGAGAAAGTGAGTTCCAGGTATGTAGCTCTCTTTAGTTCTACATAGCACTAATGCTGACTGTTACATGTGAAATTATTCTGAATGCCAACTCCTATTCTGATATATTCTGCCTTTTTCCTGTACAAAGAGACATCTGGCATGAGGATCTCTGGTAGACACAAGCACAAAAATATTAGTTATCCCTTACATATTATCAACCTAAGGAAGCAAAAGCAAGAGATGGACTGGATGCTAGGATCAAGAGAGTCAGGCAAGCAGTCCAGATTAGCAGTAATGAACTACAGGTTAGGTACTATGGGAAAAGGCTGACAATCCAAAAGAAAGGACATGAAATATATCATTACAGTGATCAAAGGTCAAGGCACCAACCAAGAAAATAACAATCAGGAACCCAAGGGTGGTCAAAATCCAGTTACCCAAATAAGTTGCCTGTAATGTGGTTACCTGGTACAGGTCGGATATTATAGCTTAACTATCTGAACTAAAGACTCCTAATATACTTCTTGCCAGATAATTGATCCTGGACCAAAAAGGAAAGGGTGTCTATAAAGGATATTACTGGAGCAATCATTCAAATTTAAAAGGGGTCTGTGGTTTGGAAAGCAGTACTGTATCAATGATAATGTCCTAACTTTAATGGTGGCACTGTGGTTTTTATATCAGTGTTCCCAATACATACTGAAGGTTTTAGGAGTGATCGAACATCATGTCTGTAACGTACTCTCAAATAATTTAGAAAATAACAGTAATAATAATAGAGAAAAAAATTATAGGCCAAACATCAAAAAATGCTAACAACTAGGGAATCTAGATAAAAGATACACAGAAGTTCTTTGTACTAATCTTGCACTTTTCTTTAAATTTTACATTTCAAAAGTAAAAATTTTTAAATATGCAAATAAGATGTTAAATGCTTTGACAATAAAGTATAGTATATTTTAAAAGAAATATATAAACTGATCAACACAAGAAATTATTTCAAAATAAGAAGAAAAAAACGACATGCTTTAGCAATAGAATACATCTCAAAACTTAACAAATAAATACATAGAGCGATTCTAACTTTAGTTCTTAAAAGCCTCACTGGACTTCTAAAAGCAACAAATAAAATTTCATCATTTGGAAAGAAATGGGAGAAAAAAGAAAAAACGATTATTTCCACTAAATTAAATTAAAAGGCACTCTTTCCAGAGAATTCAAATGAAGGTAATAACGTAAACATTCTAGAAAGTTATATGCAGGTAATTTTTTTTTTTTTTTTGGAGACAGGGTCTCACTCTGTAGCCCAAGCCAGAGAGCAGTAACACAATCATGCACTGCATTTGAGCCTCCTGCCTCAGCCTCCCAAGCAGCTGGGACTACAGGTATACACCACCATGTCAGCTCATTTCTTTTTTTAATCATTTATTGTAGGATGGAGGTCTGGCTTTGTTGCCTAGACTTGTCTTGAACTCCTGGCCTCAAGCAATTCTCCAACCTCAGCTTCCCAAAACACTGAGATTACAAGTGTGAGCACCATGCCCAGCCGACAGGTAGCTTTTTAAATATGATAATGTAAAAACAATCCTTATAATAGTCTTCTTGAAAACTGAAAACAGTATGCTTCTGAAATATTAACAAATCCCTGTAAGAAAAAAATCACTAAATTTAACCAATGACCACATGTATTCAATGACTTCAAGTGTTCCTATAACAAAATATAAGAAGAATGTTTCCATTTTAGTATTCGTAATAGTTCAATTTCCAAAAGAGACTAATTTTACTTAAGCATGTTGGTTATCTATCTTATCACTTTAAAAACGTTTTTGAAAAAACTATTTATTTGCAAGATGTGGCAGCTCACACCTGTAATCCCAGCACTTTGGGAGGCCAAGGCAGGCGGATCACTTGAGGTAAGGAGTTTGAGCCTGGCCAACATGGCAAAACCCCAACTCTACTAAAAATACAAAAATCAGCCGGGTGTGGTGGTGTGCACCTAAAATCGCAGCTACTTAGGAGGGTGAGGCAGGAGAATCGCTTGAACCCAGGAGGCGGGGGTTGCAGTGAGCCAAGATCAGGCCACTGCACTCCAGCCTGGGTGACAGCAAGACTCCATCTCAAAAGAAAAAGAAAAAAAAAAAAAAACTATTTCCTTTTCTTTCCCCCATCCCAAAAAAACCTATTTCTTTACCAGTATTTCTGGAGTAGCTTTCATAACTTTTTATCTGAAATACTCTTTTGAGGATATTTAAAAATGTTTCTATAAAAAGATTTTGGAAACTCCTGGGATAGTTTCTCTTTTCATTAAGATAGAAAATGCTGGCAGGGTGAGGTGGCTCATGCCTGTAATCCCAGCAGTTTGGCGGGCCGAGGCAGGCAGATCAACTGAGGTCAGGAGTCTGACACCAGCCTGGCCAACATGATAAAACCCTTTCTCTACTAAAAATACAAAAATTAGCCAGGTGTGGTGGCAGGTACCTGTAATCCCAGCTACTTGGGAGGCTGAGGCAGGAGAATCACTTGAACCTGGGAGGCCGAAGTTGCAATGAGCTGAGATCATGCCAGCCTGGGTGACAGAGTAAGACTCCGGCTCAAAAACAAACAAACAAAAAAAAACGCTACCAGATTTTTATTACAGGAGACAAGACTAATAGGCTCCTTTAAAAGTTGTGCCCTAACATATTTTATGTATCACACACAAAGCATATATCTACATTTAATCAATGTCACTGTCAAGTATACATGACAACAAACTCTCACTTCACTTTAAAAAATTGCATCTACACTCCTTAGTGATACACATACTATCTGAGAGTTGGAAATAAAATTTATTGCTTAACATATGTTTATAACTTAGTAATTGGAATGAAACATTCTTAAATTATGACAAATCTGAGAACATAAATAATTGAGCTCCCTTCTGAATTTCCTTCACAGTATGACTTCTCCTCTTGCCAGACTTCCTGAATCACTTCCTAAGGACACAGCATCCATTTTAAAGTAGTTGTTTCTATACCACGAAAGCCTGGTTTCCAAGGAGTCGCTGTGGATTCTAACATCACTTTAGGTTAACACTTATGAGAAAAATCCCTTTTGGCAAAAACTGTAATTCTCCTCTTAGATCAACAATAGTAAAATAAAAACTAAATGTATAAATAAATAAATAAATAATGACCAGTGGCATTAAGAGAGTCATTTCAATACCAAATAGAAAAGTTACCAATCAAACGGTGGCAACCAGAAAACATACTTTTGTGTGTAGTTTTTTCTTGAAGAACAAAGAAACAAACACTTCTTTGTGTCTTCTAACATGTACCCAAGAAGAGACAGAAAGTTTTCAATTACTTTTTTACCTCATCTCTTATAACAGCACACTCAGTAAAAGAGGATGATTTTCCCCCACAGAGGAAGACAGTCCTTTGATGAAAGGTATAGGAGTAGCTGCACTCCCCCACTAGAACCACCAAACGAGGGCTAATCTCGTGTTATAGATTTTTATTTTCTTTTTAAGTAAAAACTAAAAAACATTAAATTGGTATATTCATAATATGAAATATTATGAAGCTGTTAAAAGTAAATTATGTGTAAACTGCCAGAGAAAAATAAGCACATTGCAAATCTAACATTTAAAAAGTATCTCATTTTAGGAAGATGTTGATAAGGATATAAAGTTTCAGTTAGATTGGAGGAATAAATGTTAGTAGTCTATTAAACTGCATGGTGGTCACAGTCAATAAAAATGCATAACTCAAAACTGCTAAAATAGATTTTTAATGTTCTCACCACAAAAATAAATAAATAATATATGCGTTAATTAGCTTGACTGAATCCTTCTATAATGTATACACAGATCAAAACATCACATTGTACTCCATAAATATAGATAATTGTCAATTTTTTAATTGTTCTAAGTATCCTTTTTCTTTAAGAAGTAGGTAGGGGTATGTCTGGAAGTACATGTGTTTATGTGTATAAAGTTACAGATATATTGTAAAATGTCTCAAAAAATATTTAAACTGAATAAAAATAGTTAACTCTAGGGATTGGAATGGGGAATAGAGTGAGCAATAAGACAAGAGGGGAATATAATTTTTATTGCTTGACATTTTTCCAAAAGTAACTTTGAGTTACTTTTGTAATTTAAAAAATTTATATATGTATATATATACATGCAATGTACAGACTGACCAAAAAGACCTGAACATAGATTCAAATGCAAATTATAAGCGTCATAAAATCATGTCTTTAAGGCATATAAAATAATAAACTATGTAATAACAATGAACCATTTATTGCCAAAGATAATAGGTAATAACAATTGTTCTGGTAATGAATGTAACATGAAAAGAAATGCCAATTGCCTTTGATAGGTTTAGCATATGGCAGTAACAGGTAGCTACTCCAAAATTTGGTGCCTAGTTATATCAAATATTTTAAGCTGAAGTAATTTGAGAAATGGTAGTGCTGGAAGAACTCTCTGACCTTCCTCTGAGCAGGTACTAACACTGTCCTTAAACCTGATGAAAAGGAATATCCTTCTCTCTGAAAACAGAGGGATACTGAGAAGAATCCAAACGGGCCTTAATAAGTTTCTCCCCAGTTTATTACCTCTAGCTTATACCCACATTGCCCTGTCACATTTTTTCACGATTTTCCGCTCCTTATCAAACCTAGCATAAAAATGCTCAGGCTTAACTATTTATTTGGGTCTTCCTTTCCTTATAAAGTCTCTCATGTCATGTAAAACTTATATTAAATTCACTTAAATGCTTTTATCTTGCTAATCTCATTTGTTACAGGGGCCTCACCTGAGAACTTAAGAAGTGTAGAAGCAAATATATTTTTTTATCTCCCATCGTTAGAATATAAACTTCTGCTTAAATTTAAAGAAAGCATCACTTGGCCGGGCGCGGTGGCTCAAGCCTGTAATCCCAGCACTTTGGGAGGCCGAGGCGGGTGGATCACGAGGTCAAGAGATCAAGACCATCCTGGTCAACACGGTGAAACCCCGTCTCTACTAAAACTACAAAAAATTAGCTGGGCATGGTGGCGCGTGCCTGTAATCCCAGCTACTCAGGAGGCTGAGGCAGGAGAATTGCCTGAACCCAGGAGGCGGAGGTTGCGGTGAGCCGAGATCGCGCCATTGCACTCCAGCCTGGGTAACGAGAGCGAAACTCCGTCTCAAAAAAAAAAAAAAAAGAAAGCATCACTTTCTTACATATGAAAAAAAAAATACCCTTTTCTGATTATCATTCCGTCTACACAAAGCTGAAAAACTAAATTTTCATCTCCTTAAAAACAAGACTAAAATTATGCAAAATAATTACATACAAAAGATAATTTAATTGTTAATATTTATTCTGAATACAGTGTTTGACTCATAACTGATTTTAATGTCATGAGACAGAATGTAAATATGTTAAGACAATTTGGAGTTAAATAGAGGTTCTAATTCTAATTTTTTTCTTACTCTGTAACTGTCGGCAAACTACATGAATTTCCCTGAATCTTACTTTATCTTTGAAAAACAGATAGCACACCTATAACAGATGATTGTCATGAGGATCTGCTTTTCACTCATGAAGTTCACTGAGCCCTTTACCAGGCATATCCCAAATCCCTCAGCTTCTCTTCATTTCCACCACCAGTACTCTAGTCCAAGTTAGCTTCATCATTAGCCTCCTTGCTTTTGCTTTCGCTCTCCTACTTTCCATTTCCTTCACAGTGGTTGTTTGTACTTTCCCATAAATTAAACTGTGGAAAAGCACTTCCAAAATGGCAGAGTAAACTCTTCCAAAAATCTGTTCTTCCACAAAAGCAATGAGAACACTAGCAGAACTTGTCAAAATCAACTTTTTCAGGATTTTGGAAATTAACCAACAAATTGTACCAACAGCTGAGTCTCAGTAAAAGCAGCAAGTTTTGTGGGGTTTTTAACTTGTACTAATTCTATCCCTTTTTCCCCACCTATGTGATCGACTTAAAAACCAGCAGCCTTCTCACCACAAGAGATATGAAAATCAGAAGCTTAGAAGCAAAGAGAGGGGTCAGAATTGTTTGGACCTCTTCAAAAATACCCTATCCCAGAAAATTACCACTACTTGACCTGTCTGGCAGCTCCCTAGAGAAGTTCCATTCACAAGACTATATTTGACGTAACTCAGAGGTAGCTCAGTGTGAGCAACCCTCTTCACAAGGCATCTCTCAAATAAAATCAGTGGCAACTGCTTAACATCAAACTGCCTGATGCAGCAATACATACTGGGTAAATAAGAGTTTAATGAAAAAACTTAAAAGAAAATTCTGGAGAATGAGATGTCTATAGGGGGCTTTTAAAACTCCAAAATATCCCTGGGAATCTAAAAATGTGCAGTACTGTGTGCATACCCAAGAAGGACCCAAAAAGCTCCTAATCTCTCATCTGGCTGTCCTTGAGGTTCTACACAAACAGGAAGTGAAGGCTAAGAGTTGTAAATTACCAGAGTGCTGAAGGTGTGCCCAAACATACACAGGGAACTCTTCAGCAAATGCTGGGAAATGTAGTAGTTCAGGGCATTTAAAGAATCCTATCGAATCTTTAGATGAGGACTATGCTAACTGAGCAGACTTCAGTAGCTACACATGACAAAGAAAAAAGATTTTAAAGAGATTAGAAAAGTCACTAACACAAAAAAGGCAATAACAACAACAAACTCTAGGAGAGAGGGAGGTCTGATTTCTAAAGTTGCCACATTATATTACCTAAAATGTCCAGTTTTCAACAAAAAATGATGAGACACAAATAAAAACAGGAAAGTACTGTCCATACACTTGGGGAAAAAAGCAGTAATAGAAACTGACCGTGAGGAAATCAAGATATTGGACTTACTAGACAAAGATACTAAATCAGCCATTAAAAATGTGTTCAGGCCAGGCGCAGTGGTTTACGCCTATAATCCCAGCACTTTGGGAAGCCAAGGCGGGCAGATCACCTGAGGTCAGGAGTTGGAGGCCAGCCTGACCAATATGATCAAACCCTGTCTCTACTAAAAATACAAAAATTAGTCAGGCATGGTGGCATGTGCCTATAATCCCAGCTACTCAGAAAGCTGAGACATGGGAATCACTTGAAGCGGGGAGGCAGGGGTTGCAGTGAGCTGAGATCGCGTCATTGCACTGGAGCCTAGGCAACAAGAGCAAAACTCCATCTCAAAAAAAAAAAAAAAAAAAAAAAGTGTTCAATGGAAACTATGGAATTAAGGGAAAACATGAGCAATGTCTTACCAAATGGAGAATATAAATTAAAAAATAATGCCGGGCGCGGTGGCTCAAGCCTGTAATCCCAGCACTTTGGGAGGCCGAGGCGGGTGGATCACGAGGTCAAGAGATCGAGACCAACCTGGTCAACATGGTGAAACCCCGTCTCTACTAAAAATACAAAAAATTAGCTGGGCATGGGGCGCGTGCCTGTAATCCCAGCTACTCAGGAGGCTGAGGCAGGAGAATTGTCTGAACCCAGGAGGCGGAGGTTGCGGTGAGCCGAGATCGCGCCATTGCACTCCAGCCTGGGTAACAAGAGCGAAACTCTGTCCCAAAGAAAAAGAAAAAAAAATAATAATAATAATAATAATTCCAGAATTTAAAAATACGTAATAAAAAAATTACTAGAGGGGCTCAAAACCAAACTTGAATAGACAGAGAAAAAAGTCAGTAAATTGTAATCTCAGACTCTGGCTTATATTATAGGAAACTAAAATTGAATAGTCTCTGCAACATCATTTGGACTTATTGGTGTTAGAACTTGAAAGAGAATTCTGGATTCTTGAGTCCTTAAATCATGGACTCCTTTGTCTACGGAAGTAGTGTGATACAGTAGTTAAGGACAAAGTCTTTAGAATCACATCAACCTGGGTTTAAGTCCAAATCTTTAGTTACTAATTAGATGTCCTAGACAAGTATATAATCTCCCACTAAGTATAAATGTTCTATTTTATAAGGTAGTGATAAAAATAATATCTACCTCATAAGATTATTGTAAGTATAAAATTGACATCACAAATAAAAGAATTTGAACAAGCCTGACATAATAAGCATTCAATAAGAGCTATTATATTTTATTGCTATTATAATACTAGGTAAGCCAAAGGAAAACATGAGGTCAAGATATGTTTAAATGTTTTTTTCTTAGTGTGAGTCTGTCATCAGGTATAATACGCGACAGATAAGGTATGATACTCTGTATTCAGGTATTATACCTGATGATAGAATTCTGTCATCACAGACAGATACAGTGGTTCACGCCTGTAATCCTAGCACTTTGGGAGGCCAAGGTGAGTGGATTGCTTAAGTTCAAGAGTATGAGACCAGCTTGGGCAACACAGTGAAACCCCATCTCTACAAAAAATACAAAAATTAGCAACGGTGACACACGCCTATAGTCCAAGCTACTTGAGAGACTGAGGCAGAAGGATTGCTTAAGCCTGGGATGTAGATGCTGCAGTGAGCTGTGATCATGCCACTGCACTCCAGCATGGGTGACAGAGAAAGACCCTGTCTTAAGAAAATTTAAAAATAATAATAATAATAATTCTGTCATCAGGTGTAATCAATGAACGAAAATACGGAAAGAGCTTTAAATCCATGCAGAAAGAGGATGTGCTTTAAAATTAACAGAGAGTCCCACTTTGAAATCTTCCTTTATGTAGTGTTATACCATATGAAAATCCATCATTCCTTTGGGGTCTTTTCCAATGATACTCTTGAAGATACCCTTGAAGAACAAAACCATTTCTGTAACTCATTATTCACACTAAAATAATAATAATTACTTCACAACTGACTTATCTGAAAAGATGTGATTCAAGGAAATTCCAAAGTAAATTAAAGTAGACATTAAAAAGGGATATGAGACAGGGCTTGGTGGCTCACGCCTGTAATCCCAGCACTTTGTGGGGGGCAAGGCAGGAGGATTACAGGATTACTTGGGCCCCAGAGTTCAAGACCAGCCTAGGTAACTACACAGGGAGACTCTTTTTCTTAAAAAAAAAAAATTTTAAATTAAAAAAAAAAAAAAATTAACAATTAGCCAGGTGTGGCCCGGTGTGTTAACAATTAGCACACACTGTAGTCCCAGCTACTCTGGAGACTAAGGTGGAAAAATCCTTTGGGTCTGGGAGTTTGAGGCCGCAGTGAGCCATGATTACACCACTGTACTCCAGTCTGGCTGACAAAGTGAGACCCTATCTCAAGAAAAGAAATAAAGCAGGGGATATGATATGTTCTACAAATGAAGGTACATGAATAGGTACCATAATATGCACATAATATGACAAAGAATAATGAGGCGAATTATAACAATAGTCACAAATTCTTCCTCTTCTGCTTTGGGCTTGGCCATATGAATTACTTTGCCCAGTGGGAGAATAACAAAAGTAGTTCAAACAGACTTTAATAGTGCTATGCAATTATGTTTGCATTCTCTTACAGTTCTTGGAATTCAACAACTGCCATGCAAAGAAGCCCAGCAAAATCTACTGGATGATGAGAGACACATGGCCCAATGGCCACTGTTCTCCTCGCCAAAAGCACACCAACTGCCAGAAGTGTGAGATTGTCCTAGATATTCCAATCACCAGCCAAACTTCTAGTTTACCTCAAACATGTGAGAAAGCCCAACAGAGATCAGTTGAGTCAGCCAAGTCGAGAAGAGCCACTTCAGCTGACCTACAAAAACTTGTGCTTAATAAATGGTTGTTGTTTTAAGCCACTAAGTTTTGGAGTGATTTGTTAATAGAGCAAAAGTTAGTGGACACACATGCAAACCAAAAATACATCTAAAAAAAAATTAGGCCGGCACGATGGCTCACGCCTATAATACCAACAGTTTGGGAGGCTGAGGCAGGTGTATCACCTGAGGTCAGAAGTTTGGGGACAGCCTGGCCAATATGGTGAAACGCTTTCATTACTAAAAACACAAAAATTAGCCAGGTGTGGTAGCGCATGCCTGTAATCCCAGCTACTCGGGAGGCTGAGGCAGGAGAATCATTTGAACCTGGAAGCAGAGGTTGCAGTGAGCCAAGATCGTGCCACTGCATTCCAGCCTGGGTAACAGAGCAAGACTGTCTCAAAAATATATATGAATATCATAGCAAAGAGGTAGGATATCGAAACAATGAAAAAAGGTCAAAATGCCAAACTAACAAGAAGAAAAAAAAATCAGCTGAATATCATTAACAGAGAAGACGGTAACAAAACTGTTCTTTTTTTTTTTTTTTTTTTGAGACGGAGTTTCGCTCTCGTTACCCAGGCTGGAGTGCAATGGCACGATCTCGGCTCACCGCAATCTCCATCTCCTGGGTTCAGGCAATTCTCCTGCCTCAGCCTCCTGAGTAGCTGGGATTACAGGCACGTGCCACCATGCCCAGCTAATTTTTTGTATTTTTTTTTTTTAGTAGAGACGAGGTTTCACCATGTTGACCAGGATGGTCTTGATCTCTTGACCTCGTGATCCACCCGTCTCGGCCTCCCAAAGTGCTGGGATTACAGGCTTGAGCCACCGCGCCCGGCCAACAAAACTGTTCTTACTTATAGTAAGTGCCTAATCTATGTTTTTTTGAAGTGAAATAAAGAAAATATATCACACATTTTAAAAAGTGAGCTATATTTATAGGATCCTATATTAATAGGATCTGATAAGCCATTCACAAGCATATATAGTCTAGATATGTGGTGAAAAATAATTCTTCCTTTTCCTTCTGTAACAGAAATATCTCAACAGAACATTTTATCCATTTTGGAATCGACACATTTAAAAACTTGAAAAGCAAATCAATAGGAATTTTGAGGATTCAGAAGATTACTGAGATTATAAGGGAAAGAAAAATGCTCAAAAGAGAACTGAGTAGTTTTTCTAAAAAACATGTATATATAAATATAGGATGATTATTAACATCATCATGATGACCATCACATTAATAACCATGATGTGTTAAATAACTTATATAAAAAAGCTCTGTGCTAAGTACCTAACATTTTATTTAATCCTCAGTACTACACTTCAAGGTATGTTATGTTAACCCAGATACAAATGGAAAAACTGCAGCTAAGGGAGGTATAGCAACCTGTCAAAGACTTCATCTAATAAGGAGGAAAAAACCTAGATCAAACTCCAAAGTACTAGCAGACCTCACTTCACATGTGTATTATGCCAATATACATGAATTTCAGTTATCACAGTTAAATAACACCAGTGCCCTAACAACACAACTCAAATTTCAGTTACCACCATACATCAACGGACATGAACAAGGAGGAAGAAATAAAAAAGGAAAAGAAGAGCATGTTTGTCAGCAGAATAGTAAGAAACACAAAGGGTCTTCAAAAAGCTCATGTAAAATGTGTATTATGAAAAAACTATGCATGGATTTCAAAAAATTTCTGCATCAAAATGCACTCTAACTTGTTATAACATGTCTGAACAGGATCTAGTTTGGGGCACTATGAAGAATAAAACATTAGTTTGGAAACAATCCCTATCAGAGCAATATAAATTCTGCTAAAATCAAAGCAAAGCAAATCAAAGCAAAATAAACATCAAATTTATGGTAAAGCCAGGATGGAAAAATGGTAAAATAATAGATGCTTTACAAAAAATTTATGGAGACCATGCCCAAAGAAATCAACAGTTTAAAACAGAATAACTTATTTCAAGAAGGACCAAGACCACCTTGAAGATAAGGTCCACAGCAGCAGATCATCTCCATCAATTTACAATGAAAAAAACCATCTTATTCCTGCTCTAATTGAAGAGGATCAACAACTAGCAGGAGAAACAATAGCCAACATCACAGACAGGTCAATTGGTTCAGCTTACATAATTCTGACTGAAAAATTAAAGTTGAGCAAACTTTGCACTCACCAGGTCCCAAAACGGTTGCACCAGATCAGCTACAGGCAAAAGCAGAGATTTCAATGGAAATTTTAAACAAGTAGGATAGAGATCCTAAAGCAGTTCTTTGAAGAAGTATAACCAGAGATGAAACATGGCTTTACCAGTGTGATCCTGAAGACAGCACAATCAAAGCAATGGCTACCAAAAAGTAGAAGTGGTCCAGTCAAAGCAAAAGCAAAAGAGCAAAGGTCATGACAACAGTTCTTAAGGATGCTCAGGGCATTGCGCCTGCTGACTTTCTATAGGGTCAAAGATCATTAACATCTGCTTATTATGACAGTGTTTTGAGAAAGCCAAAGTTTTAGCAGAAAAATGCCTGAAAAAGCTTCACAGAGTCCTCCACCATGACAATGATCCTGCTCATTCCATTCATCAAAACAGAGAAATTTCTCAAGAATTCCAGTTGGAAATCATTAGGCATTTACCTTAAAGTCCTAAGATTTGACTCCTTCTGACTTCTGTTTCTTAATCTTAAAAAAAATATTTAAAGGGGGCTGGGCGTGGTGGCTCATGCCTGTAATCCAAGCACTTTGGAGGCCAAGGCGGGCGGATCACCTGAGGTTGGGAGTTCAAGACCAGCCTGACCAACATGGTGAAATCCTGTCTTTTAAAAAATAAATAAATAAAATAATAATAATAAATATTTAAAGGGAACACATTTTTCTTTAGTTAACAATGTAGAAAAGACTGCTTTGACATGGTTACCTTCCATGATGCTCGGTTCTTTAAGGATAGACTAAATGTCTGTTATCACTGCTTACGAAAGTGTCTTCAACATTATTGAGCTTACAGTGAGAAATAAAGTTTGTATTTTTTGTGTTTATTTTTTAATTCCCATTTTCCACAAACTTCTTGAAGTCCCCTATAAAAGAAGAAATGTGACCACTTGAGCAGAATCTTGACTATCAATCCAACTGACAATACTGAGCAACAAAAGATTCTGAACAAGAACAATGTTACAATAAAAGGTTACCACAACAAAGTAAGAATGAAACTCTAAGAACCTGAACTATAATATTGGCTCTATTAGGTTGGTGCTAACAGAAATAAACTGTATAAAACACACATGAAATACATTTAAGAAAAAGGTTGGGCCACTTTGGGAGGCCAAGGCAGGAGGATCATTTGGCTCCAGGAGTTTGAGATCAGCCTGGGCAACATAGCAAGACCCTATCTCTACAAAAAAAAAAAAAAAAAAAAAAAAGTATTTTAAAAAAAAAATAGCTAGGTATGGTGGCACACACCTGCAGTCCCAGCTACTCAGGAGGCTAAGGTGGGAGGATCACCTGAACCCAGGAGTTCAAGGCTGCAGTGAGCTATGATGGCACCACTGCACTCCAGCCTGGGTAACAGAGCGAGACTTTCTCTTAAAAAACAGAAAGAAAAGAAAAAGAAAGAGTATGAAGGAATTATTTACCAATTTGATGCAAAGAATGAAAATGAAATAAGATAAATATCTGAAATGTGTAAGACTAGCTAACTGGAAGCAATGACCCTAGTGAGAGAACTCAAAACATCAGGAGAATCATTAAATCACTGAAAATATATCACTTTTACTTCCAGTAGTGACTGGGCAAGATTCTGCTGGACTCACCCCAACCCAGAAAACAACTGTAAAGTCTAGATATAATATCTTTAAAAGCTACCTGAAAGTACTAAAGAATGAAGAGAAGCAGGCAGATTTTAGAGCAAGAGAGCTGTAAAGTGAGTTACCATTTTCAAGGTGCAAGGGTCAGGTACTGTAAGAATGCTAAGCAATGATACAGAAATATTGGTAGAAAAATAGTCTTCCTGGATTGGGGAAACTAGAACACTGAAGGCCAGAAAACCAAAGCCTCTGGACAAGGGGGGAAGAAGATTCCAGAAAGAAAAGAATCAGAAAAAAAGAAACTCATATTCTGTCTACTCACATCTTTGGTTAACCAAGTCACACATATGGAACAAATTTCAAAGTAATTCAACAAAAGACAAAATATCTGAACTGAGACCCGAACTGCCAGTTAAAAAATGGAGTTTGCAGTTCTAGTCTAACCAAGTTAATTACCTAACATCAAGAATCGAAAACTTTCTCAAGAGAAAAAAAAAATCAACTTTAGAAATTATTCAAATAAACCAATAAACAGCATGAAAAGAGTAACAGAGGGACAAAAACAGAAAGGACAATTTAAAAAGAAATAATAAAATGGTAGATGTAAAGTTAACAGCATTAATAATTGCATTAAAAATAAATGAACAAAAAATCCAATTTTGGCAGAAACTGACAAATTTAATTTAAAAAGCAAGACATAACTATATGTCATCCAAAAAAGATGAATTTTAAATGTAAAGGCACAGAGAAGGTGAAAATATATAAACAGAAGATATATAATGCAAAGA
>NW_022437035.1:5091370-5111564 GCF_009761245.1 Sapajus apella
AAAAAAAAAAAAAAAAAAAAAGACCCTTCACTCTTGTTGCCCAGGCTGGAGTGCAGTGGCACGATCTCAGCTAACTGTAACCATCACCTCCCGGGTTCAAGCAATTCTCTAGACTCACCTCCCGAGTAGCTGGGATTACAGGCGACTGCCACCACACCCAGCTAATTTTTGTATTTTTAGTAGAAATGGGGTTTCACCATGTTGGCCAGGCTGTTCTCAAACTCCTGACCTCAGATCATCTGTCTGCCTCAGCTTCCCAAAGTACTGGGATTACAGGCATGAGCCACCTCGCCTGGCCCATATAGTTTCTCTCAACAATTTTTGTCTCATTTAGAATGATCATGGCTACAAAAGTAATCCTTTATCTGGCTGCATGTCTTCTTTTTTTTTTTTTTTTTTTAAGTAATCCTTTAGGGAACTACAGAATAGTAAACCATTCACAAGGCAGCAGCAATACTAGAAATTCCATTAAATGAGGCCAAAAAGACCTACCAGAGTCAAAGGATAAGGTACTATGACTTTTATTATTTGAGACAAGGTCTCATTCTGTTACCCAGACCAAAGTGTGGTGACGCAATCATAGTTCACTATAGCCTCTACCTCCCAGACTCAAGTGATCCTCTCACCTTAGCCTCCCAAGTAGCTGGAGATACAGGTGCAATGCCACCATACCTGGCTAATTTTTGTATTTTCTGTAGAGACAAGGTCTCACTGTGTTGTCTAGTCTGGCCTCAAATTTGTGGGCTCAAGGGATCCTCACACCTCAGCCTCCCAAAGTGCTGGGATTATAGGCGTGATCCACCATGCGCAGCCCTACAGTACATCATTAATAAGACATTAGGAAACTATTTTAAATCTCTAGGAAATATCCATTAACCTTTGTTAACCCTACAGAAAGCCAAGAATGGGATCAAATGGTTTTGCAGTTCTATGGAAAATATCACAAATACTTCAGTCACATCTTTTTTTATTGCATATATTTAAGGTATACAACGTGCTGTTTTTGTTTATTTATACACAGTGAAATAATTATTGCAGTCAATCAAATTAATATATTGATCATCTCACATAGAAGCCCTTTTTTGTGTGTGTTTGTATTATAAGAGAACCTATAATCTACTTTCTTAGCAATTATCCCTAATACAATACAATATCATTAACTATAGTCCTCATGTGGTACATTAGATCTCTCTAGAATTATTCATCCTGTATATCTGTAACTTTATATCCTTGAATCTACACTCCCCCATTTCATCCCTCTCCTATTCCCCACCCTCTATGCTTCAGGTGCCTCTTAAGAAATTGTTTCTGCGGGGCAAGGTGACACATCTGTAATTCCACCACTTTGGGAGGCCAAGGTGGTAGGGATGCTTGAGCAGAGGGGTTCAAGAACAGCCTGGGCAATATGGTGAAATCCCACTTCTATAAAAAATACAAAAATTAGCTGGGCATGGTGGCATATACCTGTAGTCCCAGCTACCCAGGAGACAGAGGTTGCAGTGAGTCAAGATTGTACCACTGTACTCCAGCCTAGGTGACAGAGTAAGACATTGTCTAAAAAAAAAAACAAAAAGAAAAGAAATTGTTTCTAAAAGAAACTAGGGGTTAGACTAGGAGTAGGCACACTGAAAATAAAGAATATATAATAAAAAACAAAGATAATAACTTAAGCCTTGCACCATTCAAGGGACTACAGATAATTACAATGCTTTATTAGAAAAAACAGAAATTTCCCTGATTAAATACCATTCTGAAAGTAAACAGTCATTGACAGAAAATAAAATTAATTATTTTAAATTGAAGGGAAGAAACATCATCATATTTCATCTAAAATATTATTTCAAAAAGAGATGTTCCAAAACCTATATAAAGAACTAAAATGTATCTTACTTATCAAGAAGCACAGAGAAAAAAAATTTTAATCTTAAACACGCAGGAAAAGAATTAAACTTGCAGATGGAAAGCACACTACCAAAAAAAAAAAAGGAAGCCTTATCAGCTCAAAGAAGTCATTTTATATTTTGCTGAAGTACAGATTATTAAAATATTAATAAGTATACTAAATCAATAAAATGTTATATTAAAGTAATAAGTCATCACAAAAGATTCTGTGAAAATAAATAAAATCTCTACCTTTGGCCATTTGGGATTGAGAAGTCGAGCTTTGATTGCATCATCCAGTGCCTTGTCATACTGCTGGATTTTCATGTAGGCTGCTGATCTATTGCTGTATAAGATGCAGTTCTGAGGGTCAACAGCCAGGGCTTCATTATACAGAACAATAGCTGTGTGGAAATCTCCATCATGACAGGCCTGATTACTCTGACGAACTTTCTCAACAAATTCAGCTTTGCTCAGTACGGGTCCATCAGGACTTCTCTGACCAATGGTGTTAGCACCAAAGAGAGGAATCTACAAAAAAAGAAACTTCATCAGACAAAGTTCAGATAGTCCAGAAGGGTTCCCCATCTGGTAAGATTTGGATGTCTGTCCCCTCCAAATTGCATATTAAAATCTGATCCCCAACATTGGATGTGGAGCCTAATGGGAGGTATTTAGGTCATAGGAGTAAATCACTCATGAACAGATTAATGCCGTCTCTTGAGGGTGAGTGAATTCTTACTCTTATTAGTTCCCAAGAGAGCCAGTTCTTAAGAGGCCTGCCACTGGTCTCTCTCTCTCTTGCTTCCTCTCACTATGTGATCTCTGCAAGCACAAGCCAGCTCCCCTTTGCCTTCTGCCATGAGTAGAAGCAGCTTAATGCCCTCACCAGATACAGATGCCTAACCTTGAACTTTCCATTCATCAAAATCATGAGCCAAATAACCATTTTTCTTTATAGATGACTCAGCCTCAGGTGTATCTTTACTTTTTAACTCTTATTTTTTTCAGATGAGGTCTCACTCTGTTGCCCAGGCTAAAGTGTGGTGGCACAAGCCTGGTTCACTGCAGCCTCAACCTCTGGGCACAAGCAATCTTCTTGCCTCAGCCATTTGAGTAGCTGGAAGTACAGGCTAATGCCATGGCATGCAGCTAACTTTTTTTTTTTTTTTTTTTTTTGGAGAGAATGGATTTCGCTGTATTCCCCAGGCTGGTTTTGAACCACTGGCCTCAAGCAATACTTCAACTTCAGCCTCCCAAAATGCTGGGATTACAGGCATGAGTCACTATGCCTGGCCAAGTATTCCCTTATAGCCACACAAAACAGACTAAGACATCACATGAACCTAAATAAAACAAACATTTTTCATGATCTCCTGAACATTATAGTTAACTTTTGTGCCCTGGAAGACAATAATATTCTCTCATAGCAGCCAACAAAGTGCCTTGCATGCATATGTATATGTGTATGTTTGATAGTTACATATATGTATATTTGTATTTGTTGAATGAATAAATGCAAAATGATAGTTACATTTATGTATATTTGTACTGAATGAATGAATAAATGCCATTTTCCTTGGCAATTTAAATACGATGGAAAAAATAAAATACAAACATATATGGACACTATAATCTCAACTATGTTAAGATGATTGCACTTAAAATAATGATGAAAAGCCTGGCACAGTGGCATGCACATGTCGTCCCAGCTACCCAAGATGGTGAAGCAGAAGGATCACTTTAGCCCAGAAATTTAATACTATAGTGTGCTACAACTGCACTGGTTAATAGCCATTGCACTCCAGTCTGGACAACATAGTGAGACCCATCTCTAAAAACAAATCAAAATACTAATCATACTAAATTATCTCTGGAAATAAGGTTGCGAAGTGTTTTAATTTTCTTAAACATATACAAGTTTTAAAATAAAAAAATAAGCTTAAAAAATGTTTTTCAGCCTGGCCAATATGGTGATACCCCATCTTCACCAAAAATATAAAAATTAGCTAGGCGTGCTGGCACACACCTATCGTCCCAGTTACTTGGGAGGCTGAGGCAGAAGAATTGCTTGAACCCAGGAGGCAGAGGTTGCAGTAAGCCAAGATCGCTGTACTCCAGCCCAGGCAATAGAGCAAGACTCGTTCTCAAAAAAAAAAAAATGTTTTCATGTACCATTGAATCTTTTTGGACTGGCAAATTTGGTTACTGTAATTTGGCTACTACCATGAAATTTCAAAGACAAACAACAGTTTTTAAAGACCAGCAAAAAAAAAAATTCAGCTGTAAACTATGTTCTGGCAATTTAAAATCTGTTTTTGATGTTGATTTTTCAAAATCACTAAGTTTTCTGTAACTTTGTATGACAACAGTGACCTTAAAACCAATGGGAGCAAAGGTGTCAAGTCAAGTGTTTTTGTTTGGTTGGCTGGTTTGGTTTTTTTTGTGCTTTTTTTGAAACAGGATCTTGCTCTGTCACCCAGGTTGGGGTGCAGTGGTATGATCATGGCTCACTGCAGCCTCAACCACCTAGGCTCAAGCTATCTTCCCACCTTAGCCTCCCAAGTTGCTGGAACCTCAGACATGCACCACCCCACCTGGCTAATTTTATTATTTTGTAGAAACAAGGTCTCCTCATGTTGCTGAGGCTGATCTCAAATTCCTCGGCTCAAGCAATCCTCCCACCTTTACCTCCTAAGCTGCTGAGACTACAGGTGTGAACCACAGCACCCAGCTTGTTATTCATTTTTAAAACATAAAAATTATGAACTGTATTCGAGTACAAAGGGAAGAAATTTAACACAGTAGTTATCAGGAGAGACATTTTATACTTTTAAGCAAGCTTGCCCTAAGTGAAATTAAAACAAAAAGTATTTTTTCCCTATGTCTTCCTTTAAGATCAAGTCCAGTACCTCCATTCAGAAGAGGATGCATCTGATTTGAAGCAATAGGCCAACATATACAAAGAATAGACTCCTCAAAGAAGTATTTGCATGAAAAAAAGAAAAAGGTCCCCAAAGAAGGGAACAAAGGCAGATCTAACTGCACACATGAGCAACCATTATTCTCCCTCCGCTCACAAGGAGATTATATCCTGACTTCCAGGACAATTCAAAACATTCAAGGATTCCGTAAGTTTCAAATATCAGTGTCCAAGTTATATTCAACCTTCTTTCTTTTTTTTCTTTTTTTCTTTTCTTTCGGAAGGAGTTTCACTCTTGTTGCCCAGGCTGGAGTACAATCTAAACTCACTGCAACCTCCGCCTCCCAGGTTTAAGCAATTCTCCTGCCTCAAACTCCCGAGTAGCTGGGATTACAGGCATGCACCAATATTAAACTTTCTCATACTGTAAATGGCCAACCAATAATGTACTTAAAGGTTTTTTTTTTTTAATTATGATCATGAAACATATCGTTTGAAAGTAAATGGACTATATAACATTTACCAAACAACCAGAATTTTCAGTCTTTATTCTTTTTTATTCCATTATCAAATCAATGTATAAAACACTGACAATATGTAAGACTAATTTCATTTTGGAAAATATGATCATAATGGCTCTGCTTAAGATCAATACTCATAAGGTATAGAAACAAATTCCGTATCTGAAAATTCAGGGGCATGACATAAAAAAAGCAACTGAAGACTTTTCTTTTTTTTTAAAGATGGAGTTTCACCATATTAGTCAGGCTGGTCTCGAACTCCTGACTTCAGGTGATCCACCCACCTCAGCCTCCCAAAGTGCTGGGATTACAGGCGTGAGCCACTGCGCCTGGCCAACTAAAGACTTTTAAAGTAAAATGAATTATTAGGTTCATAAGTAGCCTCTAAGTTATTTAAAAAAAAAAAGAAAGAAAGAATAATCCTACTATTACACTACTATTACAGTATTCCCTACTTCTCATAAAGAATTTCAGAGTAGGCTGAACTCAGTGGTTCACACCTGTAATCCCAGCACACTGGAAGACTAAGAAGGGAAGACTGCTTGAGTCCAGAAGTTTGAGACCAGCCTGGCAACAGAGCGAGACCCTGGTTCTATTTTAAAAAGAAAAAAAATTATTTAAAAAAATTGCAAGTGGGGCATAGTGGCTCACACCTGTAATCCCAGCACTTTGGAGGCCGAAGTGGATGGATCACCTGAGGTCAGGAGTTCAAGACCATCCTGGTCAACATGGTGAAACCCCATCTCTACTAAAAATACAAAAATTAGCTGGGCATAGTGACAGGTGTCTATAATCACAGCTACTTGGGAGGCTGAGGCAGGAAAATCACTTGAACCCAGGAGGCAGAGGTTGCAGTGAGCCAAGATCACACCACTGCAGTCCAGCCTGGATGACAAGAGTGGGACTCCATCTCAAAAAAAAAAAAAAAAAAAATGTTTAAAAAGAATTGCAGATTAGGTCAGGTGCAATAGCTCATGTCTGTAATCCCATACTTTGGGAGGCTAAGGTGGAAGGATTGCTTGAGCCCAGGAGTTCAAGTCCAGCCTGGGCAACAAAGCAAGACCCTGTCTCTACAAAAAAGACAAAAAATAGCTGGGTGTGGTGACACGCACCTGTAGTCCCAGCTACTAGGGAGGCTGAAGTGGGAGGACCGCTTGAGCCTAGGGGGTCAGGGCTGAAGTGAGCTATGATCGTGCCACTTGCACTTCAGCCTGAGCAACAAGCAAGACCCTGTCTCAAAAAAAAAAGAATGAAAGAGTAGTAATTTTGGTTCAATGCCGACACAGATAATAATGAAATTAAGAAGAAAAGTGATCTTCATTCTATTACCTCCATGTACAGTAATATAAAGTAACATTTCCCAAAATATATTCTAAGGAAACCCTAGGTCCTCAGGAGACTAGGATGAACAACATTAAATAAATCTCTTCTTTAGTGAAATATCTCTCAGAGATCTTATTTTGCACACTGTGGATCTGAGAGGGGGGAATACCATACACCATAAGATCAAATGACCTTTATAATAAAGCATCTAGTAAGTCCAGAAATTGCTTGAAACACTGATGTACACCATTACTAAGGCCTCTAAGAGCAAAGAAAATACCATGAATGAGTCAGTACTAGTACAAAGATTCTAAATACTAGAGGAGAACTCCACCACCATCAAATGTTCACAAATTTAAAAGAAAAATGCACTGTAGTAAGCACTCCACAGAAGCTTCTAACTTGTCAAAATATATCTGCGTTTACTCAGCTGGAGACTGTGTAGTGGTCAGAAGGTTAAGAAACAGAAACTTCTGGCCAGACGCAGTGGCTCACGCTTGTAATCCCAGCACTTTGGGAGGCTGACTAAAAATACAAAAATTAGCTGGACATGGTGGCACACGACTGTAGTCCCAGCTACTCGGGAGGCTGAGGTAGGAGAATCGCTTGAACCCAGGAGGCAGAGATTACAGTGAGCTGAGATGGTACCACTGCACTCCAGCCTGGTAACAGAGCAAGACTACATCTCAAAAGAAAGAAACAGAAATTTTTGTGTATGGTTAAGAAGAATAAACACACAACTTCCCAAGTCCTTTTCTTTCTTTTTTTTTTTTTTTTTTTTTTTTTTTTTTTTGGAGATACAGTCTCACTCTGTTGCCCAGGCTGGAGGGCAATGCCATGATCTGGGCTCACTGCAACCTCCACCTCCAGGTTCTATCAATTCTCCTGCTTCAGCCTCCTGAGCAGCTAGGATTACAGGTGTGTACCACCACACCTGGCTAATTTTTGCATTTTTAGTAGAGATGGGATTTCGCCATGTTAGCCAGGCTGGTCTCAAACTCCTGACCTCAAGTGATCCCCCTGCCTGGCCTCCCAAAGTGCTGGGATTATAGGCGTGAGCCACCACGCCCAGCTACAAGTCCTTTTCTATCTTATCTGTAATTGATAAACTTGACAGAGAAAAAAGACCTTTGCATGTATTTCTCAGATTACATATATGATACACTTAAAATAACCAACCATATCAAATTCAGGAACTAATTTAGCGAGTTTACTTAGATTAACTATTATGATATTATTTCTTCCTTCATGAGTTCCAAAATAGAGAAAAATATTGTGACTGTATTTCATATACATATAGCATATGGATATCAACATATATTAACATCGCTGATATTTTCATCTGATCCTCTGACAAATTCATCTTAAAAGGGTAGGAGTGTCAGTAACATGTGAGCCAAACGGGTTCAGTATATGCAGCCACATATAATTCCTACATACATGGTATAATTTCAGTCCTGTTATAAATTTTTCCAGCTTCATTGAGGTATAAATTGACAAGTAAAAACATGTATCTAGAAGGTGTGTAATGTGATGCTTTGATATGTGTATGTATTGTGAAATGATTACCAAAGTCAAGCTAATTAACATATCCATCACCTCACAGAGCTATCTTTTGCGTATATGGTGAAATTACTTAAGACCTACTCTCTCAGCAAATTTCAAGTGTATAATACATTAACTACAGTCACCATGCTGCACACTAGGTCTCCAGAACTTATTTACCTTATAGCTGAAGGTTTATACCCCTTGACCACCATCTCCCCATTTCTCCCACCCTTGTCCCCTGATAACCACTCTTCTACTCTGTTTTTATGAATTCAACATTTTTGGATCCTACATATAAGTTAGATTATACAGTATTTGTCTTTCTGTGTCTGGCTCGTTTCACTTAGCATAACATCCTCTAGGTTCATCCATATTGTTGCAAATGTCAGGGTTTCCTTCTTAAGGTTGAATAACATTGGTATTTTGTGTATGCACATTTTTTAAATTCATTCATCCATCAATGGACACTTAGGTAGTTTCTATAACTTGGTAATTGTGAATACCACTGCAACATACATGAAAGTGCAGATATCTCTTCAAGATAGTAATTTTATTTCCTTCAGAGACACATCCAGGAGTGGGACTGCTGGCTCCTATGGTAGTTATATTGAGCAGCTTTTCATAACCCTGTTAGAAGTCTGTAGGTCTTCTTTGTACAAATTATATTCAGGTATTTTGCCCATTTTAAAAATGAGGTTACTTATTTGATAACGAGTGGTATGAGTTCCTTATTTATTGTGTATATTATTGGCCCTCATCAGGCATATGATTTACAAATATTTTATCCCACCCCATAGGTTACTTTTTCATTTTGTTGACTGTTTCTTTTTTTGTGGAGATTTTTAGTTTGATGTAGTCCCACCAGCTTTTTTTGCCTAGGTTTTTGGCGTCACATCCAAAAAAATCATTGCCAAAACCAATATTATAGAACTTTTTCTTCTATGTTTTCTTCTAGGAGTTTTAGAGTTTCAGGTCCTATGTTTAAGTATTTAATCTTGTTTGAATTGATTTTTGTGTGTAGTGTAAGTTAAAGATCCAATTTCACTTTATGGCATGTGATAGCCAGTTTCCCAGGACCATATATGTTGGAAACTATCTTTCCCCGTTGTGTATCAGCTTAAAATAGACTTGCTATAACTAAGTTTTATGTAAGCATCAAGGTAACCACAAAGCAAAAACCTATAGTAGATACACAAAAGATAAAGGAACCAAAGCATACTATAGAAAATCATCAAATCAGCAAGAAAGACAAGAAAAAAACAAAGGAATAAAAGATTTACAAAACAGCCCGAAAACAATTGACAAAATAGCAATAGTAAGTACTTACCTATGAATAAGTACTTTAAGTATAAATGTAGTAAGTTCTCCAATCAAAGAACGGAAAGATTGAATGGATAAAAATTCAGGACCCAATAAAATTTTTAAATTAAAAAAAAAAAAACAGGACCCAAAGAGATGCTGCTTACAAAAACTATAAAGACTCATTTCAGCTTTAAGAGTACATACAGACTGAAAGTGAAGGGACAGGAAAGACATTCCATGCAAATAGAAACCAAAAGAGAGCAGGGATAACTATACTTATATCAGACAAAATAGACTTTAAGTCAAAAACTATTAATAAGAGACAAATAAAATATCTGTATAATTATAAAAAGGTGAATTCATTAAAAGGGTATAATTATAAACACATACGCATCCAACATCACAGTACCTAAATATATAAAGCAAATATTAACAAATCTGAAGGGAGAACTAGTAATAAAGAAACAGTGGAAACTTCAACATGCAACAGACAGAAATCAATACGGAATATGCTGGACTTGAACTACACTTTAGACCAAATGGACCCAACAGACATGTACAGAACATGCTATCCAACAGCAGCGGAATATAAATTCTGTTATAACTTTTGATTATTCAAATGATATATTTAAAAAACTTATCACCTCTATATTAAAAATTACAGGTAATTCAAATAATTAAATATATGAAATAAAATTATAAAGTATCGAAAGGAAAGAATCTTTTTTTTTTTTTTGAGACAGAGTCTTGCTGTGTCACCAAGCACCAGGCTGGAGTACAGTGGCAATTCTCCTTTGCTTGAGCCTGTGAGGAGGGGGTTGCAGTGAGCCAAGATCACGCCACTGCACTCCAGCCTGGGTGACAGAGCAAAACCTTGTCTCAAAAAAAAAAAATAAAAATAAGAAAGAAAAAGGACATGTGGTACGAATACACCATGGAATACTACTCAGCCATAAAAGAATGAAATAATGTCTGCTGCAGCAACTTGGAGGAAGCTGCAGGCCATTATGCTAAGTGAAGTAACTCAGGAATGAAAAACCTAATCCCATATGTTCTCACTTATAAATGAGAGCTAAACTACAGGTACGCAAAGACATATAGAGTGGTATAATAGACACTGAAGACTTAGGAGGTAGAAACTGGGAAAGGGGTAAGGGATAAAATACTACATATTGGAAATTGAGTACAATGTATACTACTCTGGTGATAACTGCACTAAAATCTCAAACTTCATCACTACACAATTCATCCATGTAACCAAAAATGACTTGTACCCCAAAAGCTATTGAAATATAAAATATATATGTAAAATTATTTAATACATTAAAAATGTAAAATGTTCCAGTTCCCAGTTTATAGTTTTTATAACTTGCTGAGGTTTTGTTTGTTTTAAGAAAGGCTGGGTCATATCACCTGCATTGACTTGTTAATTCCCATAGTTTCATGCCCATGAATAATAGAATCTTAACTACAAACTATTCAATATAGAGTCTAAAATGGAGATTTACCAAAACACAATTCTGATATTCTAACCTTTGTATCTCTACAGTGTTCTCTTGAGGTGGTTACAAAAAAGTCACTACCATTTTACTTGGTAAATAGCCAACTTCTTTTTTTTTTTTTTTTTTTTTTTTTGGAGACGGAGTTTCACTCTTGTTACCCAGGCTGGAGTGCAATGGCGCGATCTCGGCTCACCGCAACCTCCGCCTCCTGGGTTCAGGCAATTCTCCTGCCTCAGCCTCCTGAGTAGATGAGATTACAGGCAAGCACCACCATGCCCGGCTGATTTTTTGTATTTTTTAGTAGAGACGGGGTTTCACCATGTTGACCAGGATGGTCTCGATCTCTTGACCTCGTGATCCACCCGCCTCGGCCTCCCAAAGTGCTGGGATTACAGGCGTGAGCCACCGCGCCCGGCTTCTTCTTTTAAGACTAATGGAGAAAATCATTTGGCTTGTTTAGTTATTATAATGACAAATATTCAAATATACAAGGTCAAAATTATTAAAATTTCAAATTCAACCAAGTTACAAATACATGCAATTTGAACACTTAACAAATAAGCATGAATAATTTATATTATATGCCATTAAATTTTAAAAGCATTGTTTTTCAGTTCTTATGATAAATAATAAAAATCCCTGAGACTATTACTGATCTCTGAACTTACTGGTACTTTCACACCTTTTTTTGATACGCTTTATGAGAAGGGAACCAGTGAAATAAAAACCAGTGAAGGACCCCGTTTCTACTAAAATATCAATTTTTGTAAAGGTAAAATCATGACTATCACACAGACATAAAATGAACACACATCAAAGACTTTAACTCATTAATTAATTAATGAGTGACCCAGTAAGATATTACAACTAATTCAGAGAATTCCAAGTACCACACATGTAAAGGCAATCAGAAATGCTGAAATGAATTTCTAAATACTAAATGCACAACTGGCCTTTGCAGGGGAGAAGGAAAGGAAAATTGATCACCCTTCCATTTAGAAAGAATAATTTGCATGCCTATGGATGAGAATCACACTGATCAGTTATCTGCAGTATACACATATAGAAAATAGCTCAAAGACAATGAAAGGTGCAAACCTCTTAGAATTGGATGAAACAGAAGGGTAAACTGCATTCCAGACAACCTAGTTTTCCACTGAAGATACCCAGTAATCTTTACAAGTCTTTCACAATTTTTTCTGACAGCCTCAAAGTACAGTATTCTAGAACTGGGGAAATAAGCTATCTTTTATGAAATACATATGATCAAAAGAAGCCTGACATGAGATAATTAGAAGGAAGTGGTGCTAGAAATGAACACAAACACAAAACACAGCAGGAACCTAGGAATGCATAATTAATGCAAATAAAATTGTTTTCAGCATCATCCAAGGGAGAGAGAAACCTAGGTCTAAGTATACAAGTATAGGATTCTAAACTTCACAGACCCCAGTGCTCTTACCAGACCTATTTTAACACCAATTTAAGAGTCAATGTTGGCAGAAATGATCTGTGATCTCCTGCCAGTGTTCTATGAGGTATAAAACAAGGTCGTAGGCTAACCCCACCTCTCAATCCATTTTTAAAAACTTAAGTCTTAGAATTTGAAACAACTTTTAGAAGATCGAAACAGGGGTCAGCCAATGTTAGATTTCAGTCAAATCTAGCCTGCTGCCTATTTTTGGAAATACAGGTTTATTAGAAAGCAGCCATATTCATTCAGTTACCTGTTATCTATGGCTGTTTTGTGCTACAGTGGTGGGACTGAATAGCTGCAATATAGACCAGATAGCCCACAAAGCCTAAAGTATTTATCATCTAGCTCTTTATAGAAAGTATGCCAACCTCTGATCTAGCTCAACAGTTGCCAGTATACACTTTCAAGTCTCTTGACCTCTTTTGTTTTTTAATTAGAAACAGGGTGTCACTATGTTGCTCAGGTGGGTGTCAAACTCCTGTCCTCAAGTGAGCCTCCCACCTCAGCCTCCCAAATTGCTGGGATTACAGGCATAAGCCACTGCACTGAGTCACACAGTCACTCTTTGTTGTTGTTGTTGAAACAGGGTCTTGCTCTGTTGCCCAAGCTGGAGTGTAATGGCATGATCTCAGCTCACTGTGACCTCAACCTCCCAGGATCAGGTGATCTTCCCGCCTCAGCCTCCCAAGTAGCTAGGACCACAGGTGCTCTGCTGCCTAGGCTGGAGTGCACATAGCTCACTGCAGTCTCAACCTCCCAGGTTCAGGCAATCCTCCTGCCTCAGCCCCCCATACAGCTGGGACCACAGGTATATACCACCATGCCCAGCTAATTATTTGATTTTTTTTTTTTTGTACATATGGTCACTTTGTTGTCCAGGCTGGTCTCAAACTCCTGGGCTCAAGCAGTACTCCCACCTCAGCCTCCCAAAGTGCCGAGATTACAGGCATGAGCCACTGTGCTTGGCCCTCGCCACCCTCCTGACTTCTCAAACACAAAAAACCTCTTCTGATCCCTCAATTATACATTTTAGACAGCTAACTGAGAAAATAGAAATAAATAGCAAAGGTTACCCTGAATTTAGTTTTTGTTTGTTTTTTGGTTTTTCGGTTTTTTTGAGACGGAGTTTCACTCTTGTTGCCCAGGCTGGAGTACAATGGCGTGGTCTTGGCTTACTTGTCTCCGTCTCCCGGGTTCAGGCGATTCTCCTGCCTCAGCCACCCAAGTAGCTGGGATTACAGGAGCCCACCACCACTCCCAGCTAATTTTTGTATTTTTAGTAGAGACAGGGTTTCACCATGTTGGTCAGGCTGGTCTCAAACTCCTGACCTCAGGTGATCCACTCACCTCGCCCTCCCAAAGTGCTGGGATTATAAGCGTGAGCCACTGCGCCCAGCCTGAATTTAGTATTGTCTTTAAATACATTATATTCCATGCACCAAAACTGTACCTATACATATTTAAAAAAAAAAAAAGACGTATATATGTGAACAAGTTATTTTATTTATCCAGTCCACAGATAATGCTTGGTATACATGTGAACTGAACCATAGGCTCTGTTTGGAGTCCACAAAACCTAGGAAGCAGTGATCTGATTGAAGTTTCCTTAGTACACAAAATAAAAGCTTAAGCTGGTTAATCAATTCTGCCACCTAATTCTAATTGCTATCAGATATAATGGCTTGACAGTAACTATTCTATTGTTTTTGCCAGACATCTTAAAAAATTTCAATAATCTTAGTCTATTTAGTTATTTAAAGGAACATTCAATGATAATCTGATCTGACAAATTCAAAGAGAAGTTATATTGCTCAGAACTAAATGTCTATGGAAACATTTTGAGATCTTGTTCCACAGTTAATATAGATGTCTGGTAACACCTGTCAAGAAGTTTTTCAGACCAAAATCTTCTTAGCTGGGTGTGTATTGCAAAGCTTTTTGTTCCAGGCTGAAACAGACAAATATTTCTTCAAAAAATTCTAGTTTCGCCTGCAGGTACTCCCTGAACCTATTCTATTAGCCAGAAGGATGGTCCTTCAATCAGATGAGACACCAGGTTAAGCATCTCAATATTACAAAAGGAAACTGACAGCATCTTTATCATTTGCCCACTTGATCCCTACTGTATAAATATGCACTCAGTATACACCACAGAATACCTACACTCTAAGCCCTCACCAGAAAATACAACTTTATATTATTTACTGTTCTGATAGGTTTTCCTTTCATTAACCTAAATCTGCCTCCCTAAAACTCCCATTGATCTGAGTTTTGTGCCTGTGTGGACCCATTAGGAACCCCAAAGTTGGTAGGAAAATTATTTTAAGCTGAAGGCATCTGAAACTCAACAGATAGAGGAAGATTTCTCAGAGCTTTCTTGACTAAAAGCAGTGACCACTGGGAAATGAGGCTGCCATAAATCCCCGCTTTGGAGCAGGTCTACTCCCAAGAGGAAGAATAATACACTTATCACAGGCTGGGCACAGTGGAGCACTCTGGGAGGCCAAGGCAAGTGGATTGCTTGAGCCCAGGAGTTCCAGACCAGGTTGGATAACATGGCAAAACCCCATCTCTACTAAAAATACAAAAAATTAGCCAGGCATGGTGGCATGAGTCCTTAGTCCCAGCTACTCAGGAAGCTGAGGTGGGAGAATCACCTGAGCCTGTAAAGTCAAGAATGCAGGGAGCCGAGATGGTGCCACTGCACTCCAGCCTGGGTGATGGGGGTGAGACCTTATCTCAAAAGTAAAAAAAAACAAAAGTCCATAAATCCCCTCTTTCAGGAATTACATGGCCCTAGAGAAGATGAAAAGACCGCTGATGCCTGCACAGACTAACATTATCACAAACTTTCTTATCTCTCGTTTGTTCTAGAAACCCATTTGTTTTTCAGAAAAAAACCTATTTGCTCTTCCCATAGAAGCTGTCTCTCCCCACGTCCCTTCCCATATTAGGTATATAAGCCTTTAATTCTACCCGTCTAATAAGCCAGCTACTCCTTTTCTCTGTTCCCATACACATACCACAAATCTTTCTCTCCAGTTAATGTTGTATCAGTTTAATTTGCAGGGCCCCAGACCACAAACATAATAGAAGAATTTTTTCCTCCCTTATGTGCCCAAAAATGATATAGGAAAACATTTAAGTCTTCTGTCTTCAGATATTGTGCACAACTCTCACATGTCTTGTATGCCTCTGTAGCATCTGTGGTTTAGGACTATTGTGTGCTCAACTTCTGTTCATGCAACCTTTCTTTTTCACTTGGAAGAAAAAATTAGAAGGGAGAAGAATGAATGAAGGACATTATAAAGGGATTGGCTAAACTAGTCAGAGTACCTGTTCATTTGTATTTGATAAGCTGTAGCTCTCCCACCATTTCTCCATTTAAAAGCCTAAGTGCCCTCAGTAACTTGTGAAGGCTAAAAAGCAGCAATCTATTAAGTCCTTAATTAAGGACTATGTATACCCAACCCAGCTTAAGCCTTCTCAGAACTGAGATTCTGCTAAATGCCTGGTCAGGAACTGCTCAGGGGTGACACAAGGGCTTAAAATAAATTAACAAATGCCCACTCCTTTCTTTCCCTTCCCTTACTGTGAATTGTCATCTTACATCCTTTAGGATGTTACTACAAATTTGTCACTTCAACCATCTTCAGTGGACCAGCAAATCCTTAGGTAGGAAGTGGGAAATGTTTCCTTTCTAAGCTAAATGCCCTAACTTCCCTCAAATGTTTATCATATGACCTAGTCACTTTTTAGGATGCTCTCTAGTTAAGTAACATGTTCCTCTAAAAATATGATTCTTAAAACTGGACTGAAGCCGGGTGCTGTGGCTCACACCTGTAATCCCAGCACTTTGGGAGGCCGAGTTGGGCAGATCACAAGGTCAAGAGATCGAGACCATCCTGGCCAACATGGTGAAACCCCATCTCTACTAAAAATACAAAAATTAGCTGGGCATGGTGGCGCATGCCTGTAGTCCCAGGTACTCGGAAGGCTGAGGCAGGAGAATTGCTTGAACCCAGGAGGCAGCGGTTGCAGCGAGCCAAGATTGTGCCACTGCACTCCAGCCTGGCACCTGGCGACGGAGTGAGACTCTGTCTCAAAAAAAAACCTGGACTGAAACTCAAAATAGAGCAGAACCAATAGCTTTTTAGACAATGACACTCTATATTCATTAATGAATACTAGGGCTATATTCCTTAGCCCTTTAGAGATTAAATATGGTTAGTTCATAGTATGCTTACCTAATAAACTCAATCTTTTTTCCAACAAATTACTGATAAATAAGGTTTATTCACATGTATTTGAACCTAAATGCAGAACCTCACTTATAACTGATGAATGTTGACTTGATTTATCAATATCTTCAACTGTTGAGCACATGTACTCTGTGCCAGGCATTTACTAAAAATTGAACATAAAAAAAGAAAACAAACATGGTCCCTAACCTACAGATTAAAGGCCACCTTGGTGATTTCATCATATCATCTAGTATATCAATATATCTTAGAATCCTAAATTTTTCCATGTATTATCTATCCATTTCATATTTGTGAAAACCTAAGTCCCATAAACATAACTTTTTTTTTTTTTAATTTTTTAAATAAAGATGGGGTTTCACCATGTTGGTCAGGCTGGTCTTGAACTCCCGACCTCAGCTGATCCGCCCATCTTGGCCTCCAAAGTGCTTGGATTACAGGCATGAGCCACCGTGTCCGGCCTAAACGTGACTTTTATGACTTCATATCTGTACTATTAAATAACATAATATTTTTAAAAATAGTCCTGTGCCTTGGTACAGACTTCTGCAAGTTTCTATGAACTTTATGGTTAGTCTAATTCAAAAACTTTATTAACATTAAATCTATAAAATTCATGTTATCCCTAAGATGATAATACTTTATCAAATTATTTCAAAAAAATCAAAATATACTATTTCATCTTAGAACTCCCCCAAACCCTCAAAATAGGTAATGACAAGTTCTTAAGTGAACCCAAGTTGATACCTACTCCTTATCACCTCTATCAGTCAGGATTCAGTTAGAAGACAGAAATTACATCAGTTATTTGAACAGATAAAATGTAATACAAGAATTTGTTAACTGAGTTTGAAGTTTTTAAGTAAAAAGCTGAGGAAGCAAAGAGAGCACAGAGATAGCAACTGCAGGAAGCAGCTACCACCCCTAAGGCTGAGTTAACAAACACGCAGAGGAGGGGCCCAGGGAACGTAAACTCAGACTTTGGAGCAGGCACTTCTCAGCTGTGCTGGTTTTTCTAATTTCTCAGGAGAGGCCCAATGAGCCTGGGACCTAGTGGTTTCTAAAGGAGGCTTGATAAAACTGGTCCTCAAATGTTGGGAAAACTGCTAACTGAATCCAGAAACTGATGCAGGAAGGTACTGCTGCTGCAGAGATGAAGAAATGTCGTTAAGGCAGCACCCACAGGAACAGCAGAGAGGAAGGCCATGAAGGGGATGCTAGCAAGTCCCTCTTGCCTCTTCTAGATCTTTACCACCCACTACTTGCAACAGGGAGCAGCCGGCAGAGCAGAAATATTGCTTGCACAATCTCAGCCCCAGGATCACAAAGCAGAATACATAACATATCTTTTCAGCTAAGAATAAACAAGATGGATTTGGAGCAATAATTTAACTGGCAAAATACCTTCTGTTCCAAGGACACACAAACTATCTGTTTAATAATCTACAATTTTGTGCAAGGGATCAAAATCAGTGACTCCAATCTGTATCCAACACTTAATCATCTCATGCTACTCTGAAGGGTAATAATAACAAAAACAATATCTAATAAATATTTAACACTTCATGCCTGGAACTGTTTAAATAGTATACATGTATTGCCTGATACTCCATTATGCTACACACACAAACAAAAGAAAAAAATACAGATATTTAATGCTCACAACAAACCTGTGAAGTAGACAAGGTAGTATTCCCACTTTTTTTTTTTTTTTTTTTGAGACAGACTTTTGCTCTTGTTACCCAGGCTGGAGTGCAATGGCGCGATCTCGGCTCACCGCAACCTCCGCCTCCTGGGTTCAGGCAATTCTCCTGCCTCAGCCTCCTGAGTAGCTGGGATTACAGGCACGCGCCACCATGCCCAGCTAATGTTTTTTTTGTAGTTTTAGTAAAGACGGGGTTTCACCATGTTGACCAGGATGGTCTCGATCTCTTGACCTCGTGATCCACCCGCCTCGGCCTCCCAAAGTGCTGGGATTACAGGCTTGAGCCACCGCGCCCGGCCCAGTATTCCCACTTTATACATGGGACAATAAGATGCAGAAAAGTTAAACACATTGGCCAAAGTCACACAGTTGCGGACAGGCTTAGATTAACCCCAAGGAGCCAGACTCCAGAGTCCATGATTTTGACCACTACATACACCTCAATGCCACAATACACAACCTTCTGTAAATCTAATGTAGCCTTTGAAATGTAACTCTTGTTGAACACAACTGTTTACATGGTTTTTAAAGTTTATATATGGATTTGTAGCTTTACAGAAAATCAAATTCTCACAGATGGAGGGATTTTTTTTTTTTAAACTCTCTACTGAAAACATCCAACCTGACAACACACTTCTGGTGACCCAACCAATACAGAATAAAGTGGGCAGAATAAAGGCAATAATCTTCCACACTGCAAAATAAAGCTACTACCTTCACTACTGTCCCACTCAGAAATCAGAAGTAAATTAATTCATAGATGTTTACAATTTATCTTCTAAATTATTATTTCTGGGTCGAGCTTGGTGGTTCATGACTAATCTCAACGCTTTGGGAAGCCAAGGCAGGAGGATCACTTGAGGTCAGGAGTCCAAGACAAACCTGGCCAACATGGTGAAACCCTGTCTCTACTAAAAATACAAAAATAAGCCAGGCAAGGTGGCACACACCTGTAGTCCCAGCTACTTGGGAGGCTGAGACATAAGAATCACTTGAACCCAGGAGGCAGAGGTTGCAGTGAGCTGAAATCGTGCCACTGCACTCCAGCCTGAGCAGGCAACAGAGCAAGACTCTGTCTAAAAAAACAAAATTATTTCTATTGATTGAAGTTCAAAAATATGCTAGGGTTGAAAATACAAAATTAAAAATGGTCCATGATCCTCAATATTAGATACTTGCCTTACATTAAAACTTTGTATGAATGGAAATTGAATATAAGTATTTTTTACTTTCTTGCAATCCTTTTTTTTTTTTTTTTTAGCCAGAGTCTCGCTCTGTCACCCAGGCTGGGGTGCAATGGTGCAATCTCAGCTCACTGCAACCTCCGCCCCCCAGGTTTAAGCAATTCTCCTGCCTCAGGCTCCCAAGTAGCTGGGATTACAGGCACCTACCACTGCACTCAGCTAATTTTTGATTTTTAGTAGACAGGGTTTCACCATGTTGGCCAAGCTGGTTTCAAACTCCCGACCTCAGGTGATCCACCCACCTCAGCCTCCCAAAGTGCTAGGATTACAGGTGTGAGCCACCAAGCCTGGCCTCTTACAATATTGTTAAACATAATGATAGGCGTTTCTAGTGTCATGATTAAGGATTCAGGATTACAAAAGGCCAATGTTAAAATGCTGATGAATCTGAAATTACTGTGTACAAAAAGTAATAAAATATTACACAAGAAAAAACTTTCAAAAAATTTTTGAGGCCGAGCGCGGTGGCTCACGCCTGTAATCCCAGCACTTTGGGAGGCCGAGGC
>NW_022437035.1:5111664-5112367 GCF_009761245.1 Sapajus apella
GCCTGGGTAACAAGAGCGAAACTCCGTCTCAAAAAAAAAAAAATTTTGAGCCAAATTGATATGAGTCCTTTCACAACTCCCTCTAAAATTAATCAAAACGTTATGACAATTGTGGAAAACCAAGTACGTTTGCAATAATTCTAACTCTTCCAACTTCAACTAGAAATATGTACGCTAAAACAGAAAAGTAATCATATTTCATCATAGCTGCTAACATGTTTGCAACCCATCTTTCAAGGATTAAAAAATCTTATTTAAAAATTTTTCTCTAAATTGCTTGCTTTGGGTTCACAAACAGACATGATTTGAAACCTGGCATAGTAGCCAAAATCACAGAGATGGAAAATAGGATGGTGGCTGCCAGAGGTTGGAGAGAGGGGAGTACGGAATTTATTGTTTAGTGGATAGAGTTTCACTTTTACAAGATGAAAAGAGTTATAGAGATGGATAGTGGTAATAGCTGCACAACAACATGAATGTATTTAATTCCACCTACCTGTACACATGAAAATGATTAAGATGATAATTTGACATACATTTTACAATTTAAAAATTAAGTGCTGGGCATGGTGGTTCATGCCTGTAATCCCAGCAGTTTGGGAGGCCGAGGCGGCTGGATTACCTAAGGTCAGGAGTTCAAGATCAGCTAGGCCAACATGGTAAAACCCGTCTCTATTAAAAATACAAAAATTGGCCGGGCGCG
>NW_022437035.1:5112467-5119604 GCF_009761245.1 Sapajus apella
GGAAAAAAAGAGATGATCTTCCTGCCATGTGAGAAACAGCAAGAGGGTGTTCATCTGCAAAGCAGCAGGAAGTGGGCCCTCACCAGAAACAAACTGACTGGCACCTTGACGTTGAACTTCCTAGCCTCCAGAACCGTGAGAAGTAAATGTTCGTTGCTAAAAACAGGAACAGACAAAAAATAACTCCATCACAGTATAAATATGTCTCTAAACATTCGACTGTTTCAACTCTTTCTTTCCAGGGTAAGAAATGGGCTCAAAATTACTATTATTTTTTTTTGAGACAGAGTCTTGCTGTATCACCCAGGCTGTAGTGCAGTGGCACGATCTCAGCTCACTGCAACCTTTGCCTCCTGGGTTCAAGTGATTCTCATGCCTCTACCTCCCATGTTGCTGGGACTACTGGCGCATGCCACCATGTCCAGCTTATTTTTGTATTTTTTGTGGAGATGGTGTTTTACCAATTGCCCAGGCTGATTTCAAACTCCTGACCTCAGGTGATCTCCCTGCCTCGGCCTCCCAAAGTGCCAGGATTACAGGTCGAAATTAACATGTATTAATAACTATATTTCTAGCTTCACCAGAAGTTCCTACTCAAATAAAGAATATGCCTAGTGTAGTGGCTCTTGCCTGCAATGTCAACTACTAAGGAGGCTGAGGCAAGAGAATCCCTTGAGCCTAAAAGTCCAAGGCTTTGGTGAGCTATAATAGCACCAATGAACTCCAGCCTGGTTGACAAGGCCAGACCCTGTCTCTAAATTTTTTTTTAATTTTAATTTAACAAGAAAATTTTTTTTTTTTTTTTTTTTGAGACAAGGTTGGAGTCACCCAGGCTGGAGTGCAGTGCATCATGGCTCACTGCAACTTCAACCTCCTGGGCTTAACTGATCCTCCCACCTCAGCCTCCCAAGTATCTGGGACTACAGGCACACGCTACTGTGCCCCACTAATTTTTGTATTTTAGAGACGGGGTTTCATCATGATGCCCAGGCTGACCCTGAACTCCTGGGCTTAAGCAATCCTCTCATCTTGGCCACCCAAAGTGTTAGGATTATATGTGTGTGCCACCAAACCCAGGCTGAAATGCATTTTTTTAATAGCAAAAAAATATTTTCAGGAAACTATAATTATACCTTTATTTCACAAATCTGGTCTAAAACTAAAATTTTGACCCAAAACAGCTTATAGTATTAATATACTTTTTCTTTAGTTAAAAACATTTATTTGCACTGTAACAACTGATTCTTCCTCATCAATAATCAAGGTAGATACAAGCAGCAATTTTATCATTCTTTCATCAGCACAGTAAGAAAGATAAATATTTTTTGTTTTTTTGACATGGAGTCTCAGTCTGTCACCCAGGCTGGAGTGCAGTGGCACGATCTCAGCTAACTACAACCTTTGCCTCCCGGGTTCAAGCGATTCTTCTGCCTCAGCCTCCCGAGTAGCTGGGACTACAGGTGCATGCCACCATGACCAGCTAATTTTTTTTTAATTTTTTTTTATTTTTTGAGACGGAGTCTCACTCTGTCGCCCAGGCTGATGTGCAGTGACGTGATCCCGGCTCACTGCAACCTTCCCCTCCCAGGTTCAAGCAATTATTCTCCCTCAGCCTCCCGAGTGCCTGGTACTACAGGCAAGTGCCACCACACCCAGCTAATTTTTGTATTTTTAGTAGAGACAGAATTTCGTCATGTTGTCCAGGCTGGTCTCAAACTCCTGACTTCAGGTGATCTACCCACCTCAGCCTCCAAAAGTACTGGGATTACAGGTGTGAGTCATCATGCCAGGCCAATTTTGTATTTTTAGTAGAGATGGGGTTTCACCATATTGGCCAGGCTAGTGTGGAACTCTTGGCCTGGTGATCTGAGAAAGGGAAAAAAATTTTTTAAATATATGATTCCCTTTATTTTAGAGTTGCATAGGAAATTATAATCATTTGTTTGCTATCTTAAAAACTATTGTTTTTGTATGGCCTCATTTCACTTAATCCTTTCTTCATTATCTAATTTCCATCATTCATTTAAGAAACATTTATATCAAGTACTGCATTAAGTATTAGTTTAATAACAGTTTTGTAACATACATTTATTCATTTATTTTTAGAGACCAGGTGTCATTTTGTGGCCCAGGCTACAATACAGTGATGCCAACATAGCTAAGTGTAGCTTGGAACTACTGGGTTCAAGGAGTCTTCCTGCCCGAGTCATGAGTGGCTGGGACTACAGGTACATGCCACCATACCCGGCAAATTTATATACATATATATATATATTATATATATAGAGAGAGAGAGAGACAGACAGATTGATTTTTGGTTTTTGTGTGGTTTTTTTTTTTTTTTTTGAGACAGTCTCACTGTCACCCAGGCTGGACTACAGCGGCATGATATCAGCTCAATGAAATCTCTGCCTCCCAGGTTCAAGCAGTTTTCCTAACTCAGCCTAAGCTGGGATTACAGGTGCGCATCAACACACCCAGCTAATTTTTGTATTTTTTTTCTTTTTTGTGGTTTTTTTTTTTTTGTAATTTTTGTATTTTTAGTAGAGATGGGGTCTCACCATGTTGGCCAAGCTGGTCTCGAACTCCTGACCTCAAATGATCCACCCCCTCGGCTTCTCAAAGTGCTGGGATTACATGCATCAGCCACCATACCTGGCCTAAAACATACATTTTAGAGACTGGGTCTCACACTATGTTACCCAGGCTGGTCTTAAACTCCTGACCTCAAGCAATCTTTCCACTTTAGCCTCCCAAATAGCTGAAACACAGAAATGAACAACCAACAGTGCCTGGCTCAGTTTTGTAACTTTCAATACATAAAGAAATTATACTGCTTACATTGTAATTAATTTCATCTTTTGATTAAAGTAATAGATAATAAAATTCAATAATAAACTTAGTGTCAAATACTCATCCCTTTGCTTGATCGATACTGTAGAGACAAATTCCAGAACAGTGTGCCAACATAACCTTAAACCTCACAACAAGGGCCGGGCGTGGTGGCTCAAGCCTGTAATCCCAGCACTTTGGGAGGCCGAGGCGGGTGGATCACAAGGTCAAGAGATCAAGACCATCCTGGTCAACATGGTGAAACCCCGTCTCTACTAAAACTACAAAAAATTAGCTGGGCATGGTGGCGCATGCCTGTAGTCCCAGCTACTCAGGAGGCTGAGGCAGGAGAATTGCCTGGACCCAGGAGGCGGAGGTTGCGGTGAGCCGAGATCACGCCATTGCACTCCAGCCTGGGTAACAAGAGCGAAACTCCGTCTCAAAAAAAAAAAACCTCACAACAAAATCTAGGCTTTAACAATATCCACAGGGAAATTATGTTATTTTCCAGCAACAAGTCTAGAGTTTAGTAGCAAGAGGTGGTTGTAATTGATTACTATTTGCTTAGTGATCATACAAATCAAAGACAGTCTAATGCAAATGGTTAAGAACACAGACTCCAGAGCCAGGCTTCTAAATTAGAATCCAGGGCAACTCAGCTTCCTAGCTGGATGATCTTGATCAAGTTACTCAACCTTTCTGTACTACACTTTTCTCACATATAAGATGGGGATAATAGTACCTACTTCATAAAGTTGTGAGAATTAAGTTAGTTAATATATATAAAGTATTTAAACAGTACCAAAACTGAGTAAGCACAATATAAATGCTAGTCCAGCTATAATAATCTGAAACACCTGTACTTACAGAAGGAAGAGTGCTTTCACACAAATACTCTATAATTTATATGATTCTTCCAAATATGTCTAATGAAAATTTTATTTTTATAAAATATATTTGGAATTTGTGGCCAATTTCTTCAACAATTATAAATGGTTTTCATAAATCTTTGTGAATATTAGGAAGCAATGAATTTAACAAGAGCATTATTTTACAGTGCAGCAATATTCAAAAATACTGTTGCTACATAAGCTAAAACTGACATGGATCTGAGATGACTCAAAACAAAAATATTACACACAGAACAGAAGTGCCTGCGCGTATCAGGAAACTGCAGCCTGCTGCAATGTACTTCTAGTGATAAGAAATCTCACGTGGGGCCAAATGTCTAACAGAGGTGCATGAATCTCAAAATAATATTGGTAACATGGAAATTCCTGAGAGAGGAAGAATATACCCAGAAGTGTGACCAGTTAGGGCCAAAATAAAACGTACAATTTACCCAATTATTCTACCTAAGTACTTGGCCTTATTAAAAATATGTTCCTCAGTATCAAATTGTACTAACAAAAAACCAGGAAATTAAGCTCCTCTTAGAGAACTGATCAAGGGGAAGATCTGAGGAGTTGGCAGTTTCCCCTTTCCTACAATTTGGTAAAATAATCTCATAAGCACAAGAAGATTAATAAGCTTGCATTAAAAATAGTTACTTATAATCCAATTTAAAAGTAAGTTTAGATACCTTAACATGTTCACATGACTTTTTAATTCACAAAAACCTTCTTATCTATATTTAAGGTGTTTTCTACATACATGCTTAGTGAATTTTATTTTCTTTTAAGGGATATAAGAGTCCACAAATCTTTATTCTACTATTTCCCAAAATATACCCAATTACTGGCAAAAATGTTAATAATTATTAAATTGAACTGATAAGAAAATATAAAGGTTTATTAGATTAAATATTTTCATATGCTTCAATTTTTTATACACACAGTATATACTCTATGTGCACACAGAAAACAACTCTATCAGTATTGAATTTAGTTTGTCACTCCATAAAATAGCCGTAGATGACCAGATCAAGTAATCCTACTCATTTTACCCTGCATTAGTGAAAATAAAAATTAGAGGAGCGAGGCAAAAAAAAAGACTTTAAGAGAATATCTTTAATGATGTTTTTAAGGGTTAAACTTTATTTTCTGACATTTTTCTACATCTCTACTGAAATATATTTCACATATTATAAAACTTACCCATTTAAAGAATACAGTTCAGTGGTTTTTAGTGGTTTATTCAGAGGTGTGCAACCATTACCACAATCTAATTTTAGCATAGTCTCATCACCCCATATCCATTAGCAGTCATTCCCTACTCCTCCCCACTCCAACATTCCTGACAAACACTAATCTACTTTCTCTCTATATGCATTTGTCTATGCTGAATTATTCCACATAATTAGAATCATTACAATATGTGATCTTTCGTGACTGGTTTCTTCCACTTAGAATGTTTTCAAGGTTCATCCATGCTGTATCACACATCAGTACCTCTTCTTTTTATGGCAGAATATTCTACTGGAAAAAATACATTTTGTTTATCCAGTCAACAGTTAGTTGTACTTGTGAGTTGTTTTCACTTTTTGTCTTTTATAAATAATTAAGCAATGAACATTCATGTACAAGTTTTTGTGTGAACAAATGCTTTCCTGTCTTTAGGGTATATATATACCTGGGAGTAGAATTACTGGGCCATATGGCAAGTCTATGTTTAACACTTTGAGGAGCTGCCAAAGCGTTTTTTCTTTTTCTGAGACGGAGTCTCGCTCTGTCACCCAGGCTGGAGTGCAGTGGTGCGACCTCGGCTCACTGCAACCTCTGCCTTCCAGGTTCAAGCAATTTTCTATCTCAGCCTCTCGAGTAAATGGGATTACACGCGTGTGCCACCATGCCCGGCTAATTTTTGCATTTTTTAGTAGAGATGGGGTTTCATCATCTTGGCCAGGCTGGTCTTGAACTTCTGACCTCGTGATCCACCTGCCTCAGCCTCCCAAAGTGAGCATTTTCTAAGAGAGCTGTACCACTTTACATTATGGCAATGTTTGACCGCTCCAATTTCTCCACATCCTCACCAGTACTTATTATTGTCTATCTTTTTTTACTTTAGCCACTCCAGTTTATGTAAAGTGGACCTCACTGTTTTGATTGATCGATGATGTTGGATACCTTTTTTTTTTTTTTTTTTTTTTTTTTTTTTTTTTTTTTTTTTTTTGAGACAGAGTCTCCTCTGTCACCAGGCTGGAGTGCAGTAGTGCGATCTCGGCTCACTTAAAACTCCGACTCCCTGATTCAAGCGATTCTCCTGCCTCAGCCTCCCAAGTAGCTAGCTGGGATTACAGGCACGCACCACCATGCCCAGAATTTTTTTTTTTTTTTTTTTTTTTAGTAGAAACGGGGTTTCTCCGTGTTGGCCATGATGGTTTCGCTCTCCTGAGCTCGCGATGCGCTGGCCGCTGCCTCCCAAAGCGCTGGGATTACAGGCGAGAAATACCACGCCCTGGCTATGGATACCTTCTCATGTTCTTATTGGTCATTTGTGTATCTTTAGGAAATGTCTACTTTTTTTTTTGAGACGTTTCATTCTGTCGCCCAGGCTGGAGTGCAGCAGCGTAAACACTGCTCACTGCAGCTGCGACTTCCCAGGCTCTAGTGATCCCCGGCTAATATTTTTTTCTATTTTCTTGTAAAGAAAGGGTCTATGTTGCCCAGGCTGATATGGAACTCCTGGGATCAAGTGATCCTCCCACCTTGGCCTCCCAAAGCGCTAGGATTACAGGCATGAGCCACCTCAACCAGCCGATTTTTAAATTGGGTTGTCCTTTTACAATTGCATAGTAAGAATTATTTATACATTCTGAATAACAAGTTCTTTAACAAATATTTATTTGCAAATATTTTCTTCCATTATGTGGGTTTTTTCACTTTTTTTTTTAGATAGACTCTTGCTCTGTTGCCCATGCTGGAGTACAGTGGCCCAATCTCAGTTCACTGTAACCTCTACCTCCCGGGTTCAGGCGATTCTCCTGCCTCAGCCACCCGAGTAACTGGGATTACAGGTGCCCACCACCATGCCCAGCTAAATTTTATATTTTTAGTAGAGACAGGGTTTCACCACGTTGCCCTGTGCCCTGTGTTGCCTCAAGTGATCCACCTGCCTTGGCCTCCCAAAGTGCTGGGATTACAGGTGTGAGCCACAGCACCTGGCCAAAATAAGGCTTTTATCAGAAAATTAAAATAGAAATATATGGTGAAACCCCGTCTCTACTAAAACTACAAAAAATGAGCTGGGCATGGTGGCGCGTGCCTGTAATCCCAGCTACTCAGGAGGCTGAGGCAGGAGAATTGCCTGAACCCAGGAGGCGGAGGTTGCGGTGAGCCGAGATCGCGCCATTGCACTCCAGCCTGG